>NC_056727.1:512562185-512647185 GCF_019279795.1 Protopterus annectens | reverse complement strand
ACTTTTATTTATTTATTTATTTCAGTTTGGTGACCGGGGAAGTCCACTGGGCTAAAGAGCCCATTTTCAGTGGCGGCCCGGGGAGAAAAGCTCCACAGTGCAATGTTACAAGACATAATGATCATACAAGTAAGAAGTACAAATAACATACGAAGATACAACTGATTTACATACAAAGGGCTGAATTTCCAAACAGTAGATAGAATACATTCAAGTAGGTAGTACTTCAATTAAGCAACTCGGAAGTTGGAGAAAAAGTGTCCTGGAGGATGATAGGCAATAAGCATAAGGTTGGGAGTAGTTATTACTTACATTAAAAATGTATGACTGTGAGAGAAATTTGGAAGGTATGAAGGTTAGTCAGGAGAAAAGGAAGAGGATAGCTTGGGAGGTATAGAGTGAAGTATGCAGTTACATTTTCTGTGAGTATGCAGGTAGGAGAGGAGTTGTGTTTTGAAGGAGTGTAGGTTGTCACAGGTCCTCAGGGTAGAGGGAAGGGCATTCCATTTTTAGCAAGGGAAAAGGAGAGTAAAAGCTGACCAGCTGGGCACTTGGGTTTGTGGATGGAAATAAGGTTTTGGTTAGAAGATCTAAGGGGTCTGGGGGGGTGTAAGGTTGAAGAATATTGGAGAGTGAGGGGCAGAGGGTGGGTTGAAAGATTAATTTGTGGGCTGAGACAATTTGGAGGTAGTCTAGTTGATTGGGGAGTTCAAGCCAGTTTAGAGTTTGTAGGGAGGTGCAGTGATGAGAGAAGGAATTTGCCTTGGTGGCGAATTTGGAGATTTTATTGTAGCATACTTCCAGTTTGGAGGTTAGGGTAGAAGATAGATTCGTAAGCAGAGGGGAACCATATAGAAGAGATGGGAGGAGATATGTAGTGGCCAAGGTATGTCGAGTAGAGGGGGAAAGGAATTGATTATTTCTGTACAGTAGGCCGAGTTTTATATGGGTTTTCTTGATGTTAAGTTGGATATGGGTATTGAATTTTAAGTGTTCATCGATTGTGACCCCTAGGAGTTTAGAGGAGGTAATGGTGTTAATGATGGAGTTGTTAAGGCAAGTAATTTGAAATTAATTTTTTTCGGTGGTGGATTTTGAGTGGGTGAAAAGAAGAATCTTAGTTTTGTTAGCGTTAAGTGAGATGTGATTTTGGTGCATCCATTTTTCAGTGGTTGCGAAGGCGGTTTGAGTTAGAGACTGGAGTTCTTTAAAGCTGGAAGTAGAGCAGAACAAAGTTGAGTTGTCTGCATATTGGACAATTTTGGTATTGGGAATAGCTTTGTGGAAATCATTAATGAAGATGTTAAATAGCAGAGGGCCAAGTACGGAGCCTTGGGGAACTCCTGTGGGGGTGGGAAGGAAGCTGAAGGAGGCTTGGCCCCATTTCCCAGCTTGGGACCTGTCTGAAAGGTAGCTAGAAAGCCAGGATAGAGTTTTTGGGGAGATGTTGAGGTTAGATAGATGGTTTAGTAGATGGGAGTGGGAGATGGTATCGAAAGCTTTGGCTAAATCTAAGAGAACAGATGAAACTAAGTTACCAGAGTCACGAGCTGAACTGACAGAGTGTAAAAAAGGAGAGAAGGGCTGTGTTGGTATTATGTCCAGGGCAGAAACCATGTTGGGTAGGAGAGAGCAGCTGGTGTTCGGTTAGGAATGGCATGAGCTGCAGGTGGATGCATTTTTCAAGAATTTTTGAGATAGGAGAGAGGATGGCTATGGGGCAGAAGTTGGAGAAGTTATAATTTTTGCCACCTTTGTGGAATGGATGAATAAAAGCAGAGCGCCATAGTTTGGGTACATAGGACTCGAGAAGTGATCTATTTATCAGGATGCTGATAGGGAGAGCGATACTGTCGGAGGCGATTTTTAAGAAGGAGGAGGGGATGTTGTCAGGGGTATTGGTGCAAGGTTTGAGTTTGGAGAGAAGTTTTTTTATAGGGTGGGTGGATACAGGTTTAAGTTCAAAGATAGGGGGAGAGGGGAGGTGAGGATGAGGAAACTTGGGCAGAGGGGGTGGGGGGATGTTGTTGGGGAAGGTTTTGGTTAGCTCAGCAATAGAAGAGGTGAAGAAGGTGTTGAATAGTTTGGCACTTTCTTGGTCAGATTTGCTAGTATCAGGGCAGGGGTTGTTTGTTGTACCAGGCTTAAGAAGAGAGTTAATAGAATTTCAGAATTGTTTGGGGTTTTTTGCATGATTTATTTGTAAATGGTTGTAGTAAGACTTTTTATCTATTATGGCACATTTTTTGGCTAGGTTTCATCACTGTTTGTATTTAGGTAAGGATTCAGGTTGTTTATGATGGAGATATCTTTTCCAAGATTTATCTCTTTGTTGCATAATTTTCTTGGTTTCTTTGGTAAGCCAAGGGGCAATCTTGGCTTTGACTCTTTTAGTTCGTATTGGAGCTAGGGAGCATAGGACAGTAAGGAATTTGGAGTTGAAGAAATCAACAGTTTCATCTAGGGGTAGGGTTTTTAGTGGGTTCCAGTTAGTGATTTTGAGAGAGTCAGAGAAAGTGGAGGGGTTAACGTTAGTTAAATTACGAGTGTGTAAGAGTTTGTGGGAGAAGGAGGAAGAGGATGCTGTTCTATGGGTGAAGGCAGGGAGGTGGTCTCCTAGAGGGTCTGGAATGACACCAGATGTTGTGGTTCTGTTAGGATGAGACACCAGGATCCAGTCTAGGATGGAGCCTGTGAGGTTTGTTTTTCTGGGCCTAGTGGCAGAGTTAATAAGTTGTGTGAAATTGAAAAGATTGATTGATATGGTGGGATTATTGTCACTGATTTTTTGCCAGTTAATATTTACATCTCCCATAATATAAGTTTTTTGTTTAATATTTGAGGAGGACCAAGAGAGGATGTCTTCCAAGGTATTGGTGTTGTTACCAGGAGGAATGTAAAAGGAGATGATGCAGATACTTTTATGGTCATTTAATTTTAGAATGCCAGTTACTAGTTCGGCATTATGAAATGAAGGGATAGGATTTGGGAAGGGAGTGATGGATAAGTGACTGGCGTAGATTAGTGCTACACCACCACCTCTTTTATTTATGTGGTAAGATCGGAGGGAATGACATCTGGGGGGAAGGAATTCAGTGTTGGTTATGTGTGGTTTTAACCAAGTTTCAGAGATGGCTACAATATCAGGTGAATTATGGTTAAGCCAGGCATGAAAGGGGGTGATTTTATTAGTTAAGCTTTGGGTGTTGATGGTGAGGAATTTGAGGTCTTTACAATTTGGTTTGTTGTTGAAGTTATGTTTATTTGTTTGAGAAATCTTTGGTCCAGGGTTGGGATGAATGTCGCCTGCTAAGCAGAGGAAAGAGAGAAGGTGAATAAGTTTGTTAGGCTTTAGTTTGTTAGGGAAAGGATGGTAGAGGGTGGGTTTAGGTTTGTAATATTTATTTGGGATTTGGACGAGTTTTAATGTTAATAGAAAGGAGGGGTGAAATGGAGTTAAACAGGCAGAGATATTGTGGAAATGATTTGTAGGGTAGGGTGCTGGAGGTGGATGTGGAGGGTTTAGGTGAAGGTTGGTATAAGAGGTGGAATAGTACATAGGAAGAAGAATGAGGAGTAGGAGTAGGAGTAGTGAAGGGGCAAGGATTGTAGTAGGAATAAAAGGCATCATAGAATGAATGTTTGATTAGCGGTAAAAAGAATAAGTAGGTTAGATAGAATTAGGTAGGGAGGTTGGTGGGAAGGAGAGTTGCTTGATAAGATAAGGTTGGAGGAGGGGGAGGTAGTTTTAGGGAAATGGGTGGAGTAATCTAGTGAGGGGATTGGGTGATGTAAGTGGGAGGGAGTAGGGGATGGCAGATAAATGTAGGACCACTGGGGGAGGGTGGGAATTGGGGGTAGGGTAGGGGAACGGAGTGAGCCCGCAGGGCGAACGGAGCAGGATAGAGCAACAGGGCAGAAGAGTCCAGCTGAAAAAGTATCAGCCACTGCAGGTTGGAGCTGAGGTAAGTAGGTAGAAGTACAGAAAAGACTGGGTGGAAGTAAGTAGGGTTTGAGCGACAGAAAGTTAAGTACATACTTGGTGTATGTACTTAACTTTCTGTCATTTGCAGCCTTGGGGTTGGACAGTGGGTTTTGTACATAGTGTATAATTACTGCCTTCTTATAGCTACTTTATACCTTTTCTTACCTGGTAGACCTGTGAAGGAAATTTCTGTTAACACTACCTGACTGTTTTTACACATATTCACATATTCCTGAGTGAAAATATGTATACAGAGTACTACCACTCTCAGGATTTGAACCGTGCATGTTTCTGCATAAAATAGAACAAAGTCTGTGTTTCATCAGAATGAGGTATTGTGAAACTGCTGTCTCTCATTTGTCTGTTTTCTGCCTAATACTCTCTTGGTTGTATAATCTGATCTTGTAATTCAGACATTCATGCATGGCAGACACTTCTTATACTGTGTATTAATGCTTTGATATAGCACTGTCTAGAAAACACTGGTCAACACAACATTACTATTCAGGTATCAAATATTGATGCATTGAACATTTCATATAGGTAATCTCCTGTTTTACAACTCCACAATCTTTGTCAGATGAGCCTTGATTATTTAATGCTTCCAGAGCTATAGTTGTTGTGCAGAAACTGTGCACATTTCAGTTCATACCACCACATACCAAAGTAAACATGACCAGTCCGGGGTTTTGACTTTTATTAACAGGTATTGATATATACCCTGTACATCACTATTACCCTGATAATGTCTCGTTTAGTCAGTACAAATCATACCTATTTTTAAATGTTGACAGGTGACATTCTACTCCTTTCTATTTATTTGCCATGAATACTACAAGCTAGATTTGTACTCACCAGCCTCGAGACACAGCCTTAGTAGCCTGCTGGCATTGGTGTCCATGTTTGCGGCCCTCTCATCTGCAGCTGTACAGGAGATAGAGAAACATTTATGCATACCTATCCATCACACACACAGGCTGGACTTTGGAAAACACTTATTGATACTGATACTTACACACAGCTGGGAAATTCCCCGCCCATGCAATCTTGGACCCACCTGTCCAAGATCTCCCTCTTCCTATGCTTCAAGTCAGCAAAATGGTGCTAGACCTGCTCACCAGTCTGAGGGATGTCAGTGGCACTGGTGAAGTCACATGCAAGATGTTCCCAGGCCACTGCTTTGTATTGGGAGCCCTGGTTCTGGTCCTGCAGCAGTCTCTCATCATGGTTTTCTACTAGGCATCCAACCATGACCCTGGACTCCTGAATGCCCTAGCGCTGTACCCAAAAGTGCACACCTTCACCAACACCAGCCATAGTGCCTGCAGTAAGAAGCTACAACTGGTTATGAGCTGTATTCCCACCTGCGAGGTTTAAATAGGGCTGATTTCCTGCCCTTTGCCGTGATTGGATGGTTTTGAATATGCTGTGCTAAGCTAAGCAATGGACAAACCTGCTTAGCAAAAAATAATCATTGCTTAAAGGGGTAGATGCTAAGCATTGCTTCCTAGTGTGTAAATCCACTTAACTACACTAATTATTGCTAAGCATAGAAATTTAAGCAATGCTTACTCCAACTAAGCACAGCTGGGCACAATTTAGCACTGTTCAGCTTCATCATCATCATTATTATTATTATTATTATTATTATTATTATTATTACGATTATTTTATGTGATTTCATTACATTCTTTTCTGGCTATACTGTTTGGGACACTTGTGTTAACATGGAGGTTTTACATCTGCACTATACTGACACCTCACATCTGGACCTGCTACACTACCTGGTTAACAAATATATATTATTCACTACCTATTTCTAGGAAAATATACTTTTAGTGCTGTTTTCACAAATAAAAATAAATAGTCTGTATTGGGGCTCAAACCATGAATGACTGCATGCTAAGCCAAAAGCTCTGACCACTGCACTATTTCAGCTGTATAGTTCTATTTAGCTCCTTCGAATGTTTAAGCTATGCTATGCATAGCTGCATGATGCACACACCCGTTCAGCTACACTTAAACTTTATTGGCGATGGAAAAAAAAAGAATGTGTAACATTACTCTTATAAACTTAGAAAGCTACTAGAATTAATCAATTTGTGTTAGCAGACATTTTTGAAGGCTATAAGTTATGCAACTCAAATGTATGTCACTATTTAGTGACTTCAGTCCTTAGATCATCGCAATGATTTGCCAGATGAGAGGAAATTTTATGAAGGAAAGGCAAAAAATATAAGGGAAAACTCTGGACATTTTGCAAACATCTGGCCAGTTGAGAGCTATGTTGTGGGGGGCTGTTCTTATGTATTTTGTCTGCAGACACTATCTTGTAACAATGCCCACGGACACTGTTAGCTGCTTTACAACTGCCATACGGCAATTCTAGAGTGCGCTTCTACACGGCTCATGTCCATGTAGAGAATACAACAGCGCCCCTTCATTAATATGCAAGAAGCACTGCTGTTCTACATGGCCACAATCTGCTGTATAGTTTAATGAATCTAAACATAGCAAAGCTTAATTTAGATGATTTTATTTATTTATTTGAGACTGTCCTGCAATGTTGTTTCAAATATTTCCTGTGATTTTGAACTCTGATGTTACTGTAAATGTATATTTAGCATTGTCTTGCTCTTTTATTATTTGTTATTAAATATATTTAATCCTTTCATTGTGGCTGATCTGTATAGAGATATTTAAGTTCTGAGAGTACTTGCATATTTATTTGGTGATACTCTGGGCCACACCAAATAGCCTTGCTCTTGGTCAAACTACCATTTGTATTGATAGTAACATTACACAATAAGATTGGACACCCTTTGTTAAGAGCCTTAAGCAGCTGCTAAAGAGGTGGCTGGTGGCAGTAATAACTACCTTTTAGTCTGGGCAGAAGTGGGCATAGCTAGTAAACCTGTGCCAGCCTTTCCTGTGTGTGTGTGTGTGTGTGTGTGTGTGTGTGTGTGTGTGTGTGTGTGTGTGTGTGTGTGTGCGTGTGCTTGTGCGTGTGTGTGCGTGTGCGTGTGCGTGTGTGTGTGTGTGTGTGTGTGTGTGTGTGTGTACGTAAATCAAACTGCAAAGAATCTGTGTTTCAGCTACTTGGGCAGGGACACTAAGCACTGGTTGGACAAGGATGGTGCTGGAGGTCTTGGCTTGGCCACTCAGTTGAAATCTCAACTCTGTAGCTGTGCCAGTGGGGAGTCTTATTGGGGATTAGGAGAAAGAGGAAGAAAACAGCTATGGACTGACTGTGGTCTATGTGTGCTCTTAAGGGAAATTGCACTTTAATGTGTGTGTACCTATCATCCTCCCAATGTACTTCCTCCACTGGTGCCAGTGATGAAGATTGAGGCTCCTTGATTAGTGGTCCAGTGATGGGGCATCACACTTGACAACTGTGAAAAGTGTACTGGTCATAGGTCATAAATGAGGGTATTTATTTATTTATTTATCTAATTATTTATTTATTTGACATTTGTTGACTGGGATAGTCCAGCTGGGTCAAAGCCCTTTTTCAGCATAGACCACGGGAGAAAAGCTCCAAAGTACAATTATAAAATATCAAAAATTATAGTAAATTTGCAATACATTGAAACTGCCTGCAAATACATTTACAATAATGAAGGCAAGAGATAATTAATTACAGTTATTGTTAAAAACAGATAGTTATAAAAGTGACATATACTTGAGGGAAAATAGATAGTTCTGTGAGTGTCACATACTTGAAGGATAGCATACAATGGGCAGATCAGCCAGTTAGTAAAGTAATGTACAGGGGGTGGAGTTAGAAGGAGTAGGTTTTAAGACAGTACAGTGTAAGTCAAAAATTGATGAGTGATGTTAGGTTCATAGGTAGTACAGCAGAAGTCTAGAAATGATAAGTGAAGTAGCCTGTAAAGAGTCAGGAAATTGTTTCCTTACAAATAGAAGGTAGGTAGGAGAAAGACAGCATGAAGTAAAAGGCAGGAAGTGGGTATTAGGAAGAAGATGAGGAAAGTAGAGTTAGCAGTGTAATAGGAATGAAATGGGTACTGGGTATTGGGAAGAAAAAGAGGAAGATAAAGAGAAGATTAGTAAACCAGATTAGGACTAGATTCAAAGAGGGAGATTACAGGGACATATCCTGAGGTGGTTTATGTATTCTGAGTGAGTTCTTAAATTTGTAGATCTGGGGTATGCTTCTTAGAGTCAAGGGAAGCTTGTTCCATAGGATGGCAAGAGAGTTGCTGCATAGATTCTGTCTTTCAGATTTGTTGGGTTTGTGAATTTGTAGCAGGCATTGATCAGAGCTCCTAAGAGGTCGGGCATAAAGTGAGACTAATGAGACTAGTGAGTATTGCTCCATATAGAGCCATATAGAACTTTGTCATTAGAGTAGCTATTTCTGCAAGGCATCATCTGCTTCTGCATACTTTTCCTGCTCAAAAAAACCCAAAAAAACTAGTAATCAATCTACCGAATTAAAAGCTCACATTAGATTACTATAGAAGCTTTTCTTTTATCTTTATGACATTTGAAAGACAAATGAAAAAAGGCAACCACTGTACTGGAGTCTCGCAGGCCAAATTAATAAAACAGTCATGTTCTCCTATCTCCTCACCTGAAAGTGAAATTAAGAAAAAAAAAAAACTGTGAAACTATCTATCTGATGATTCCACTTTTGAGAAGTTATTTGGAAGATGTTGAAATGGTAACGTTAAATAACCCTCTTAATATTGAAAGTCACTAGAGATTGCAAAGAATCACCTGTTAGTTCTGCTATCTCTTATTCTGCTATTGCTAAACTATAGTAGAATCTACCCAGTATTTTCCTTTCTGTAAATGCTCTAATCTAATGTAGCATCTGTTAAAACATGTATCAACTCAGCACACACATTAGCATAGATAGAAGGGAGAATTTCTAGATCAGAAGACAGGGCAGTGAAAAAACAATTGCTATCAGTATTATGTGAAAGAACGAGATTAACTGAGATATGCAGGGAGGGTAATGCAGAGATTCACGTAGCTCAATCGCATGGTATAAAAAATAATGTGGTATTCATGGCAATGTAAATGACAGTATACTAGCATGCAAATGAACCCCATGATGTTTATACAACTCATTGCATTTGCAAATGATAAAATCAAACATGGTATGGTAATTTATAGATGCATTCTTTTAATGCAAACAATTGCATTATCTATTCTGAATGATATGATTTCTTGGTGTACTGGAACTTCATTCATGCTCCAACTCCAAATGGCATCAGCTTTTGCTGAGTAGCCAGAGTTACTGATCATTCTGGGAGCAATTGCCCCACATCACAGACAGGTCTGCCAGTGGTTTACATGCCATCAACAACAAGAACAGGACATTGACAATTGCTATTGTGTGGACAGAGAAAATATGGTAGTTAGTAGACATTCATTACCCAACACATGGATACTTCTCAGACTCTAAGTGCAAGAAGTCTAAACACAGTCAAAAGTAATGGAGAGAACACAGATCCATAAATCATGGATAGATTTAATTATCTCTCATAAACTTAGAAAGTTACTAGAATAACAGGGTCTGCATTAGAAGGGCTTTTCAGAAGGATATGAAGTCTGAAACTCAATTGCCTGTCATTATTTACTGATGCCAATCCCCAATGATTTGCCAGAAAGCCACAAATGTTATGAGAAACAGACCAAAAATATGACACAAAAATCTGGACATTCTGCAAATATCTGGACAGTTGAGATGTATGCTTGGAAACAAGTGAAATGTGTGAGCTGCCTATCCCAGTGGTTTGTGCAGTATTAACCATCCTTGCTATGAGGATCTTCCATTGCTTGACAGAATTGGCAAGTTGTTTCACAGGTGTTAGCCTTGCAGATTCTGCTCCAGTTCCATGATGTAAAGCTGCAGCATGTGGAGAGGCAAATATGATTTCCATAAAGAACAAAGGAAAGAACTGCAACCATATGGGCATTTTACAACATGGTCCATTCCCTGAACTCTTGGGTGTCATTGTCTGTATGCTATATTACCACCACAGCCCCACCTATTCCACGTGGCACCTGGTATATCAAACAGAAAGGCTTCCACTCCATCAGTTGTCAAGTGGTGTGCAAAGAGCAGGCTATAATATACTGCGTGTGCACGTGTGTGTGTGTGTGTGTGTGTGTGTGTGTGTGTGTGTGTGTGTGTGTGTGTGTGTGTGTGCGTGTGTGTGCGTGTGTGCTCCTCCTGACCCACATGTTATCTCTAGCAGCATTTCATATGGGGTAACTTTTCACAGGGTCTTCTAGTTAGTAGTTACACACTTTGCCACATATGTAGGCTAGGATATGTTACTCTCATTGAAAATGAAGCAGACTTCTCATAATGTTGTCCACTGTTGTGTGCTGCAGGCAATGCAGGATTTGCATGGATAATGATTCTCATCCAAAATTTCCAGACCATAGCTGGAGAACAAACAGCTCTTCTGCTTTGCTAAATCATGTGGCACATTTCAGTATACACCTGAGACTTGCAGTTAGTTATTAACGGTGTGCACCTTGTTACACCATGTTGTGGTATAGAAGCAGCTGCAACTCCGCACCTAACTCCTTCTCTGCACCTGCATCAAAATACTGCCTGATCTACCTGCTGCAGGTGCAGAGAAGGAGTTAGATGCGGAGTTGTTAGAGTAACAGTATGCAGCAGCACCACAGAGATGGGGGCAATATTGTTTGGCATTAACAAAGAGGTAACATCTAGTATACTGCATTAGGCAAGACTTATAGGGACAACACAGAGTAAACCTTATGCATGTATTAACACACCAATACTATGCATTTTAAGTAATCTAGCATGAACTTGATTGACTTCTTTGAATCAGTCTCCAGAGCTGTGGACAAAGGTAAGGTGGTCCACACAGCCTATCTGGACCTCGCTAAGGTCTTCCACACCATCCCCCACCTCTGGAATCATAGATAAACTTACTAAGCTAGGTATTAATCCCTACATCACTTGATGGGTTGCCAATTGGCTTACTGACAGAACCCTCACTGTAAAAGTAGCCGAATCCAAATCCAGCTCCAGGCAAGTGACAAGTGGAGTACCTCAGGGTCAGTCCTGGGACCGCTCTTGTTTGGCATCTACTTCTCTGAAGTACAGGCCAACACTAAGGGACTCTGGCTAACAAAGTTCGCAGATGACTGCAAACTGGGAGCCATTACTGAATCCCCAAATGATGTGGATATTCTACAAAACGGCCTTACAGAAACAGATGCTTGTGGCAGAGCCATGGGCTCAAGCTCAATGCCAAGAAATGTATAGTTATCCCCTTTGGGAAAAAACATGTACCCATGAATTACCACATAAGTGGCAGTACACTAAACACCAAAAGTGTGATAAGAGACTTAGGGACACAGGTGGACAGTGGTCTCACCTTTGATAACCACAAAGCCACAACAGTCAGGAAATCCTTTTATGTGGCACACCTCATTATTAAGGGCTTTTCATCCAGAAAAAAGGAGGTCATTGTCCCACTGTACTCATCCCTCATTAGACCCATTATAGAATACAATGCCCCATTTGGTATGTACCTCTGAAGACATCTGCAACAACTAGGAAAGGCCACAGAAATACCTCACTAAAAGAATCACAGGCCTAAAGCAGATGCTGACCGTCTAAAAAACTCCAGCTATATTCTGTCGCATATCGTCTACTTAGAGATGATCTCTGCTTAACATACAAGGCCATGTCAAACCCAGAGCTGTTGGACATGCTACATTTAAAGAAATCCCAATCCCTCATAGCCACATGCTCCAGGAATCTAAACCTTGTCATCACAATGAACAAAACATGCTGGAGGGATAGGTTCATGACCCAGAGATCTCCAGACTCTGGAATAGACTGCCCATATATGTCAAGCAGAGCACCTGTGTGGCCCTCTTCAAAAGGAACCTTGATGATTGGATGGGAGATAGGAAATTCACCCCGGGGATCACATCAGTTGCCCTGCTAGACAGGGGTCCAGGGAAGTAAATATTGTGGGAAGAAATATCCAGGAAATTGTTATGGCTAGGCTTGTATAGGCCCTAGGGCCGATAGCCTAGTACCAGCCTATGAACCTATGAATGTATGATCATCTCTGAATTGATACATTAACACATTGCTCTAGCACATCCAGGCAGCACTACCATACTCATGTCTACCATTCCTGCAACAATAGAGCATGTACATGCACAATCACAGAGAAGCTCATGGCATCACCATAGACACTTTTAGTAGTACACTGTTACTGCCTGATGCTGCACATCATTCGGTACCCATGCACACTGAGCTACCATTTTGTCCCTCATTCGAACCTATAATATGAATATACCCTTTTTAGATGTTGAGTTCAGCAGTGCTTCTGCCATCTGCAGCTATACAAGCAAGATATTTTTGTATATGCTATACAGGAACTATCAGTAAGACCTGCTGAGCCTTTATGATAACCACTTATAAAAGGATGATGCTTGGCACCAATGTGCATCAATGCCACTATCATCATTCACTCTGGAGAGCAGGTGATGCATCATTATAGTGATCTGTGAAGGAACCACCCCAACCTGCTCTGTCAGAAAAAGGCAGAATTTTGGGAGAGTGCCAATATTTTTACAGTAAAAATTGAATATATGTTTTATCATTTTGTTTATTAGTGTGTATTGGCTGTTAGTTATCATTTTGGTGATAAAGTTTCCTTGTACTGAATAGTCCCTGATTTTTTCTTACAACAGCTGAGAAGATAGAATTCAACACAGAGATTGATTTGAAAAGGGGTTATGCCACTTGCATATTATACACACACACATACACACACACACACACACACACACACACACACACACACACACACACACACACACACACACACACACAGAGGAGTGCAAAGGATCCTGTTCTGAAAGTGCCCAGTGGGGTCTCCTTGGTCACCTAAAATCAGGCATGGCAGCTGGTCATGTCCAGCAAGTGCCAGCAACTAGATTCCTGCACTAGAACCATGGGACATCCCCTGGTGTAGCTGATGGGATGACCTGGTTGACAGGCCTCAATGTTTTGTCAGAGATGGCCTCCACCTGTCACCCCTGAAATTTTGGATTCTGGCCAAGGCTCTTGCCTCCCCCATTGTGCCTTTTTTAGGAAATGTCCCAAATACAAATCTTCCAACATAAAAGATCTGCCAAAAAGCAAAATGAGGGCATGCAGCTTAACTATAGGAGGCCTAACCTGAAAATGCACTCATTGGAGGTTCTTCTCGTATAGGAAGATGCCGACATCTGTGTAGTCATGGAAACTTGGTTCAAGGCTGTGATGAACACCCCTGCCTTACAAGGCTATACCTCATTCCACATATTCTGATCCCAAAATGAGGTCAGGAAGACTTAGGGTGGTGGAGTCTCTCTCTTCATTAAAGACAAGCACACCTCCAGACTGGTTTGCACCTGGAGTAATTCTAGTGCGTCATGCTGGCAAACCAGTCTCTCTCTTCATTAAAGACAAGCACACCTCCAGACTGTTTTGCCAGCATGATGCACTAGAACTACTCCAGGTGCAACTGACAATTGGCAAGACACCCATCTAAGTTATAGCCAGCTAAAGACCCCCCCCATCCATGACTCAGGACACCCACTCCTCTTACCTGGATCTACTTGAGTCTATTAAAGTACTCCCTAACACCTTGCTCCTTGGTGACTTCAACTACCTCACCATAGACTGGGTGAACTATTCCTGCACTAATGCACTCACCCAATGATTCCTTAACTTCATCAGTTCTAATGCACTAGACCAGCTTATCTCATCTCCCACAAGGGGCAATGATATTCTGAACTTGGTTCTCACCAACATGGTCGACCACTGCACCACCCCCATAGTAAGTTCTTCCCTGGTGAGATCAGACCATTGGTCTGTCTCATTCAAGGTTCTGTCCCACCTAACCCCCCTCCCCAGCCATAACCAGGCTAAAAAATGTCTCATAAGCTGACTATAACCTTCTAAGGGAGGGTATCAGTAGCTTTACACCACCGCCCCAATCAGAGGATGCAGACAGCTATGTTGAACAGTACGCAGTATACAAGCACCTGTACAACTGCATGGACTCAGCCATACCCAACAGAACTAAAACCTGCTCCTCAAGGAAATACAATCTTATCTGGTGGACATCCTCTATCAACAGGCTTTACAACAAAAGGAAGAAACTATTGTTCAAGGGTAAAAAGGCACAAATTCCCAATTGGAAAAACTCCCTCTTTACCTTCAACAAACAAATTAGATCACTGGTGAAAACCTCCAAAGCCAATTATGAATCAAAACTAGCCACCAAAACAAAGGGTAACCACAAAGCCATCTGCAGTTATGTCATTAACCTCCATGGAAAAGACCAGGTTTGTTCTGAATTAGTTCTTAATGGCACCACTTACACTGATCCTGTTGACTTAGCTAACCTGTTAGCAGATAGGTTTAGCACAAACGTTACCACCCTGTCCCCCAAAGGCCCACTCAACATCCCCCGATACTTGTCTTGCACCTCACATCTCTGTAGATCAAATGTTAAAAGCCCTATTCAAGGCAAAGAACACAGCTTCCATGGGACCTGATAGTATCCCAGCCTGTATTCTGCACCATCTCCAGCAAGAAGTAGCTTCACCATTGAGCACCCTATTCAACCACAGCCTAAGTACAGGCTTCATTCCAGCAGAGTGGAGAACTGCCATTGTCATTCCCATGCAAAAAGGTGGTGTCACTACTGACCTTGGAAACTATCACCCCATTAGCCTGACAAGTCTGATGTGTAAAGCCATGGAGCGCATTATTATGGACCTCATAAACAAGCACATAGGCAATCTCCAGGCACTTGACCTCACCCAGTTTGGATTCATCAAGGGCAGATCTTGCCTGTTGAACCTATTGACATTTTTGACACTGTCACCAAAGCCCTGGATGAGGGGAAAGTCAGCACATACAGCTTATCTCGACTTGGCCAAAGCCTTTGACATAATCCCCCACTCAGGCATCATTGAAAAGCTAACACAACTTGTCATAAATCCCTGTTTCATCAGGTGGGTGACCAACTTGTTCATAGATAGGACCCACAAGGTCAAACTAGGTGTCTCCACCTCCGACAGCAAACCTGTCACTAGTAGTGCTCCCCAAGGATCTGTCCTGGGACCCCTACTGTTTGACATCTACTTCTCAGAGGTCCAGGCAAAGATAAAATGCCTGTGGCTGACCAAATTTGCAGACAACTGTAAGTCGGGTGCTGTCAGTGACTTTTCAAATGATGTTAATGTACTGCGAGAGGGTCTCACAGCAACAAATGACTGGTGCCAAAGTCATGGCCTTAAGTTACACACAAAAAAATATATTATCATACCATTCAACAAAAACGCTGCCCATACTGATTACCACATCAACGGCAACCCCCCTAAGCACACAACCTGTGGTGAGAGACCTGGGTACACAGGTTGACAACAATCTCACATTTGACCATCATGTAGCAGCAGTCGTCAGAAAAGCCTTTTACTTGGCTCATCCCATAAGTAAAGGGATTGCATCCAGAAAAAAGGAGGTTATTACCCCTCTGTTCTCCTCCTTCATTAGCCCAATAATTTAGTAAAATGCCCCATTTGGTATATATCTCTCCAAGCACCTGCACAAGCCAGAAAGGCCACAGAAATACCTCATAAAGAGAATCCATGTCCTCCAACACTTGTCCTATGTGGACAGGCTTAAATCACTATCATTCTACTCGGTATTGTACAGATTTCTCAAAGGTGATCTGTATCTCACCTACAAGACAATCTCAGACCCTGCCCTACTAGAGATGGTCTATATTCATAAGTCTAACTCTTTGCACATTACCTGATCAAAAGGCCTAAATCTAATATGCAACATTAACAAAACCTGCTGGAGTGGCAGGCTTGTCTCCCAGAGGCTGCTCCATCTATGGAGTAGACTCCCCATACACATCAAAAAGAGTACGTCGCTGACCCTGTTCAAGCACAACCTTGATGAGTGGATGGGAAACCACAGATTTGTCCCAGGGATTCCACCTGTATCCCTCATTGACAGGGGTGACAGGTGCTGACCAAAGTTTCTTTTTGGGGATAAACTCTTGGCTAGGCTTGTAAGGGCCCCAGGGTCATTAGCCTTGTAACCTCCTATGATCCTATGATGCTAAGATCCTGTGATAGAGTCACATGACTAGCTAGCCCCAAGCCTCAGACTATGAGGGGTTCAGCCTGGCAATGATGCCAATCATAAAGGTGACTGATACCTGGGAGGTTTCCTTTGGGCTGATTGGACAACCATGTCTACCCAGTCCTATCCTCCGTAATGGTGCTCCCTTTCCTTATGTATACCTCTCCATACCCAGTTTGTTGTTCAGTAATCATCATCAACTATCTTCAATCTGTGTGTCTCTGTCTCTTTACTGTTCTCCTCATCTTTTGAATCCATGCAACCACCAGTAGTGTTGTCACTTTACTACAGTTCAGTACTGTAACCGCTGCCAGTAACACAGCTACATTACTTTGCCATGGAGCCCTTTCTCCTAACATCCTGGCATTATGTTGTCCTATTAGTTACTTAAGCTACTTCATGATGTGCAAAACTATGGGCTTTTTTTTGTTGATGCAACCTTCAAGCTTCATCTGTGCCTCATCCCTTAATCCTCCTCCTCTCACTTCCTGAACTCTAGTGTCTTCCTGGTATAATCCATGCAGGAAGGATGTCTGTACTGGGAGAGTCCATACTCATTTAGATATCGAATCCCCATGTACAGGTTCTGCTAGAAAGGAGGAAACAGGCAATTAGAGTGGAAAATGTTGAGCAAATGCCTATTATACTATAGCTTGTAGAGTTTTCATCTAGTGTTAACTTCTTCCTCAATGTGATGGCATCATTGTCAGGCTGGGCAAGCAACAGGGACTAGCCTGTGTGCATGTTTCACCACTGGACCCATAAGGTAGTGACTCCTTTGCCGTTTTCTTGCCCTCACAGCCTGGCATCTCCTCTTTGAGAACTAGCCTCCTTCACAGATCTACTAGTGCGATCTCCATTATGCACCCTTCTTCCAAGATACGCAACTCTATCCTATCTGCATGTGCTGTCAAATGCCAGGAGCAGTAATTAACCTCAGGTCATAGCCTGGGCAATAGTCTGGACATTATCCTTCTACACTTTTGGTGCAGGCTATGCTATGACATATTTAATATTTAATATTGTGCTGCGGCATTATAAATCATTGTGAATGCAACTCCAGAGTATTTAGAGAAGTCATAAAAGAAAACCAAATGCACCCAACTTACACAGACACTGACTTTAATTGAATAAAACAACAAACAGAGTAAGCGCTTTCATGACAAAAAACTGTTGCTTCATCAGACAAACTTAGAAAAAACACAGCATCCATATATAGTGTTAGTTAAGTCAATTAGTTCATTAATTAATCAACTGATGCAATCAAATAAGACATAAAAGTCTTAAAAAGACAAAAATAAAAGCATATTTAAAAAGTACATACAGTACAACATAGAAACATATATATTAAAAAAAAAAAAATATATATATATATATATATATATATATATATATATATATATATATATATACATATATATGCATTTACTACACATAAAATGTATAAATATAAATATAAAAATCAATGTTTAAGCCGCCTTAGTTTTTGAAAAGGCTTAACAGAAAAAATGCCATTCAGGCCTGGATGTCTCTCTGCATCTAACAAAATTATCAATTTTTGTTCAGCTGCTTCTACAGTAATTTCAATGTCTCCCCCTCCGGGACTAGCATCAATTACCTGAATAACAAAAAAAAACTAAATTTATGTGAGGGATCAGTTGCCATGACATGATTTGCTAAAGCATTATTCTTGTTTTGATTTCGAATATCCCTATTTTGTTCTATTATTCTGTCCTTCAAAAGCCTATTGGTTTTCCCTACATAAAAGACATGACACTGCTGGCAGTAAGCAAAATATACTATATTAGAAGTACAACAATCAGCAGAATAATTAATATGTATAGTGAAATTCTTAGTAGGGTGTGTATATGAGACATTAGAAAAAATAAAAGGAAAGGCAGAACATCTTCTGCAAGGAAAAGTGCCTAACCTCACAGACTCATATGATCTCCTTACAATATTTTTATTGCATAGATGCTGTTTAAGTGACTTATTATTCCTAAAGGAAAAAGCAGGAACAGTGCTAATCTTATTCTTTAGCTCAGGAATTACTTGTAATATATGTCAATTTCTTTTTATATCACAATACTCATTGATGTCACTCGAAAACTGAATCTATGCAATAAAAATATTGTAAGGAGATCATATGAGTCTGTGAGGTTAAGCACCTTTCCTTGCAGAAGAAGTTCTGCCTGTCCTTATATTTTTTCTAATGTCTCATATACACACCCTACGAAGAATTTCACTATACATATTAATTATTATGCTGATTGTCTTACTTCTAATATAGTATATTTTGTTTACTGCCAGCAGTATCATGTCTTTTATGTAGGGAAAATCAATAGGCTTTTGAAGGACAGAATATTAGAACATAATAGGGATATTCAAAATCAAAAAAAGAATAATGCTTTAGCAAATCATGTCATGGCAACTGATTCCTCACATAAATGTAGGTTTTTGTTATTCAGGTAATTGATGCTAGTCCCCGAGGGGGAGACATTGAAACTACTGTAGAAGCAGCTGAACAAAAATGGATACTTTTATTAGATGCAGCAAGACCTCCAGGCTTGAATAGCATTTTTTCTGTTAAGCCTTTTCTAAATCTAAGGAGGCTTAAACACTGATTTTTATATTTTTATTTATACATTTTACATGTAGTAAATGCATACACACACACATATATATATATATATATATATATATATATATATATATATATATATATATTAATATATATGTTTCTATGTTGTACTGTATGTACTTTTTAAATACACTTTTATTTCTGTCTTTTTAAGATTTTTATGTCTTATTTGATTGTATCAGCTGATTAATTAATGACTTAATTTACTTAACTAACATTATATATAGATGCTGTCTTTTTTCTAAGTTTGTCTGATGAAGCGACAGTTTTTGGTCGTGAAAGCGCTTACTCTGTTTGTTTTATTTGATTAAAGTCAGTGTCTGTGTAAGTTGGGTGCATTTGGTTTTCTTTTATTACTACATTGTTTTTGCACCCACCCTCAAGCTGTTTTCTTGCACTCAATATTTAGAGAAGTCCTTGCATCAGCAACAAATGTCTGTTTTAGATATCGATGAGCAGTCTAGATTTGAAAATATCATAATAAGATGCATAAGTGAAGAAATTTCATCAGGGAAATTGGTTGCAGTTGTACAAAATATTTTATGTTACTGAATAGCCCACTCAGATCCCTGGATGCTTATCCCATTGTTAGAGTACATTGAGTTTTGTATCTCCTTCCTCAAATGGCTTATCACAAAACCTTGTTGATGTTAAACTGTTAAATTCAGGTCATACTATTCATGTATTGCATAGTAGTAAGAAGGAAAAAAATCAATCATTTGGAATGGAGACAATCTACTTATCTCTGAAGATTTTCCAATGACAGGCAGGAAAAGTCACACATGACTTTTACCATATAAATGCCGGTGCAGAGGGGAATTAAATAAAATGAGATACTTTTTGATCATATCATTTACATTTAAAGGTAACAATAGACTTTCAAATAACTCTCAGTCAAAACAGATTAGCAAAGACTAAGTAATACTAAATAGAAGTAAAACTGCTGAGTTCACGAGACAATATGAAAAAAAGCAATTTAAAAGTTTATTGTCATAGCAAGCTGGTGTCCAGTTCAGTCAGAGAAGAAATCACCAAAAATCAACATCAAGATGAGCAGTCCAGTGGTCAACTATTAAGGAAACGGTAATCTTTGCCAACAAGATCTTCAGCCTAAGGAATGTGTGTGTAGGGGGTCAGCTGAAACATGACCAATCAATGCTGCATTCAAATAAAAAACAGAGAGAGAGAGAGAGAGAGAGAGAGAAAGAAACTGGAAACTAACACACACACACACACACACACACACACACACACACACACACACACATCTATCTATCTATCTACACATACACCACACACACACATACACACACACACACACACACACACACACACACACACACACACACACATATATATATATATATATATATATATATATATATATATATATATACATATATATATATAGAGAGAGAGAGAGATAGATATAGATTCACTAGACAATCTCAAAATATTGAAATGCTGAATTTCAGTATTTCAAGACTGAATAGTAGAAAACCCACATACCAGAAAACTCAATACACACACACACACACACACACACACACACACACACACACACACACACACACACACACATACACCTACCAAACTACACTACAACAAACAAAACAACACACACAAACACAACATAACACACAAATACACCTACCCTACCTAAAAGTAGAGGGGCAAGTCCCCTTGCATTCCCCCATGTGGGGGGATGTGGCCCCCACCCCCTTACTTATATATACTAACACAGGTCACATTAAACACACAAACACACAAAAACCACCACTGTACACACTCACACACTAAAATCCCTACCCGATACCCTTACATAAACACCACTTACCTGAAACCCCAGATAAATCCACAAACCGCACTGCATGTCATGAACACGACACCATGACAGTGGATTCGACATTTCCACATTTGACATAGTGCAGTTTTGCATAACTGCACTTTCCACTATTCAGTCTCGAAATACTGAAATTCGACATTTCAGTATTTTGGGATTGTCTAATAAACCTATATCTATATATATATATATATATATATATATATATATATATATATATATATATATACATATATTATAAAAACAGAGAGAGAGAGGTTTACCTTCAAAATGCCATGGCTAACATCTGCGATGCACATATGTGGAAAATATCTTTTCCAAAATACGTATTAGGTAAAGAAAAAATGTCGAACACACAACAGCGAATGCTAGTGTGCATTGTCTGTAATGAATTTGGCATTTTGAGTGGACATAGCATTATAGTGGGGATTGGGAAATGTATGCTTTCCCCTCACTGTAGTGTGATCTTGGAGTTAATATATAATTAGCAGGGAGTGTGGGGGGTGCAGGGGGACTTGCCCCCTTGCAAAACGTTAATAGCAGAAACCCGGAAATTAGGTAGTTTCACTCAAAGTCGACATTTCCCAAGTGTCGGCTTTCTTTAAGTACCAGGCTCACAAATCTGAGCATTTGACATTGACATTTCCAACATTTCAAGTCGGGTAAGTAAACAGTTGCACAAGTGTGTTGTGACATTTTAAAGGTAAACCTGGTGTAATGCTGCCAGCCCAGCTATCTGGAATTTTGTAAAGAATTCTATGTAATTTGTGAATATTAATATGATTCATATGCTTGTCTTACAAATATTGTATGTTATGTACTGAGCTTTAAGAATGTAGCCACAGTGTACCCTACTGGAAAAGTACAGAAATGTATATATACTATATACCTGTGCAAATGTACGTTTTAATTGCAGAATCTGGAACAAATAGAGTTAACTTGCAAAACCTCATGAAAAAAAAGTTGAAAAGTAAAGTGTTTTAGGATTGTGTTATCTCAGTTTCAGTGCAGCAAGTAGACACATTGTCTAGGGCTAGAAGTTTTCCTATTGTCTTAAAATACAAACAATTACTAGGTTTCAAATGTAAAAGTGTTTGTATTGTTCTATGACTTCCTAGTACCTGCACACTTCTGAGAGATATGCATTTATGACACAGAGGTATTAAAATCTAAGTATCTGTTTAGCCTAGGAACTGAAGTCAGGTGACAAAGACAGCTGTCATCTGAGCTAACCCAGCAGTAATGTTGATTATTAATTTAAGAACTGTCTCAGAGAAAGACTGGGCATTTTGTATCTTGTCTTGAACCTGGAAACATCCTCTCATCAGCACTTTTGCTAATAGCAAGTGGCCAATGTACAGTAATCTCTCTTAGATATAGACAGGAATATAGTAAAGATTAGTTTGGAAGTTTTCTGTATTTATTTGAGACTGTTCTGCAATGTTGTTTTAAAATATTTTCTGTGATTATGAACTCTGCAGTTAATGTGCTGTTTGAGTATTGTCTTGTTCTTTTATTATTTATTATTGAGTATATTTAAACTTATCTTTGTGGCTGGTTTGTTTGAGATATTTAAGCTCTTAAAGTACTTGCATATGTATCTGGTCACACTGTACAGACCACTCCTAAAGATCCTTAGTCTTGGTCACACTTATCATTTGCATAATAGTAACATTACACAGTAAGATTGGTCACCGTTTGTAATGGCCTTTATAGTAGCTGATAAGTAGGTGTTAGTGGCAATGATAACTACCTTATAGTCTGGGCAGAATGGGGCATAGCTAGTAAACCTGTGCCAGCCTTCTACAGGTGTGTGTGGGTTTGCATGCATATAAATCAAATCTCAAAGTGTGTGTGTGTGTGTGTGTGTGTGTGTGTGTGTGTGTGTGTGTGTGTGTGTGTGTGTGTGTGTGTGTGTCATCTACTTGGGCAGGGACACGAAGCACTGGTTGGACAGAGAGGTTGCTGGAGATCTTGGGTTGACCCCACACCTGAAATATTAATCCTATAGCTGTGCCAGCGAGGAGTCTTATTGGGGATCTGGAAAAAGAGGGAAAAACCAGCCCCAGACTGACTGTGATCTATGTGTGCTCTTAAGGGGAATTGTACTGTACTGTGTGTGTACTTGTCATCTTCTCAATGTGTACATCCCTCAATGGTGCCAGTGGTGAGGATTGAGGCTCCTTGATTACTGGATATATATATATATATATATATATATATATATATATATATATATATATATATATATATATATAAACAAAAACAAAACCAGTCCCAAGATAGTATCCAAAGAACAATACCCGTTGAAGGTGGAAGGTATAAGATCACAAACCCAGAATAAATCCGTTGAAATATAAATCCGTTGAAATATAAATGATGGAAAAACACTTCGTAGGTAACAAACACACAAAGTCTTTTATTTTACGTAAGCGCTTTCGCGGTAATCCGCTTCCTCAGACGTAACAACAAAAACCAATCCTTGACAGCTTAAATACGTACTGTCACCTCACTTCCTGAATGGTTCAGTAAAGTTTAAAGGTATATCGTACATCATTGCAAATGTAAAACAGGAACAAGTGTATACAGTATACGAGTCACTTACATGCAGCTCTAAAAATCAAAAATATCAAGAATCGCATTTCAGCGGCTGCCAATACATTTAAAGTGTTATAAGGTAGCAGTCGCTGCTAAAAACAACAAAAGATAGCAGCGGAACACAAAATAGATAAAAACACATAAAACATGTGTACATAACTAAAAGGTTAGTTATGTACACATGTTTTATGTGTTTTTATCTATTACCTTATAACACTTTAAATGTATTGGCAGCCGCTGAAATGCGATTCTTGATATACACTTGTTCCTGTTTTCCATTTGCAATGATGTACGATATACCTTTAAACTTTACTGAACCATTCAGGAAGTGAGGTGACAGTACGTATTTAAGCTGTCAAGGATTGGTTTTTGTTGTTACGTCTGAGGAAGCGGATTACCGCGAAAGCGCTTACGTAAAATAAAAGACTTTGTGTGTTTGTTACCTACGAAGTGTTTTTCCATCATTTATATTTCAACGGATTTATTCTGGGTTTGTGATCTTATACCTTCCACCTTCAACGGGTATTGTTCTATGTATATATATATATATATATATATATATATATATATATATATATATATATAGTTTTATATATATATAGATATATATATATATATATATATATAGTTATATAGTTATATATATATATATATATATATATATATATAGTTATATATAGATATGTATAGATAGATATTAGGAGAGAGATTCACATAATTTCAAACCATATTGCTATAACTCCAATGAATGTGGTTGGAATGGAGTGGGATTTGACTATACCAATGATACATATCTGGGGCCCATCACAAAGATATATAACTGAATAGAAGTTAGCAAATACAATAATGTTTTTATTTCTTGATGTTTCTGTTGGTCTAATGATGCACTAGATGCAAAAAGGCAGGTATTTATGACTTAATATGACTATAGTTTATACCCTTTCCACTCCTAATTTAACTAGGTATCTATTTAATGGGGCATATGTATGCTGTTGTTCTTCTCTAACAATATAAAATACAGAGATGTGTATTCTAAGTTCAGGCTCAATTGATACCCACTATTTGAAAGGTAATAACATATTTGCCTTTATGCAACTACTTTAGAGATTTAGGTTATTTGGTTTAGGTAGTTATTCAGGTCTATATTATGTTGCTGATACGGCAAAACAGCAAAAGCCATTTCAGCGATACATAAACAGCGAAATATCACTAATGCAAATGGCCAGGTCACTGATTTTTTTCCTAGGGAAAAAAATTGATAGACCAACCAGATACAAACACCATCTAAATCATTACAAAGTAACTATACCAACTAAATATACCAACCCCGAGATCGCACTACAATGGGGTAAAAGGCAATTTCACAGAGTTTGCATTAGTGGTATTTCATTGTTTATGTGTCGCTGAAATGGCATTCACTGTTTTGCCATTTTGGCAAAATAACACAGACCCAGTTATTCATTAGCTTTCAATTTATTTCTATCTTAAGGGCAGAAAATGAGGGTACTAAGATTAAATGCAGGCATTTTAACTGCCTGAGCTAGTCTGTGGAAGACACTGTTTGCTGTTATTTTGTAACATACACATATGCAACAATACATTTTGTGGATAAACACTTGTAGTATAGTAAAATAAGAGCTATATCCTTAGATAATAATCATCTAACCCTTAAACTAAATCGTAGTACCTGAATTGATTTCCCTATGAAGATCATGTCATGCAACCCTAATAAAATCCAAATTTTAGCCAAAACAAACTTATTTTTATCATCCACTGTACAATACAGATATGCACATTGATTGTATTAGGAAATGCACATGATTAGTTTTTATTTAGAATGTCTTAAAAAGGGATGAATTCAACACCTGTTTGCATTTGGTTCCAGTACTTCTAGCTGAAGGGTTACAACAATCATTAAAGGAACAGCAAGTAATAATGTATGAGACCAAAGTGGATGCTTTATACAATTAGAGTGTTTATAGCCAACATGATGCAACATTTAGCAGTTACTTCAATATATTCTACTTGTCAAATTTTAATAAAGCTTCTTAAGGTTCTTAAGGATTTATCAGGCCTTATTGTGCAGTTTCATTCTTCATTCTTCAGAACTTCTAACTTTAGATTAACCAGTAGATACATTTATTTCTTGAACATGGTCCCTATGACAAAGAGTCTTACATACTATAAGAATTAATGATGGTCTATAAGCTATATCATCTGTGCAGTGTGAACTTACTGAGAGGGGTAGTCTACACATTATTTCTACTACAGGTAAGTCTTTGGAAATATTGGAGGATTTTCTTATCACTTTTTATAGTTTGTTCAGTAAAAGATGTGCTAGAAACACTTAGAATGTTTGCAGATCATTCCCATATCACTGTCTTCTATAAAGAATCGGTTGTGGAAGAAATTAAATTGGAAGTCAATGAATTATTTGAATCACAAATGGACAACCATCTATAAAATCAGATGGGCAATGCTAAAATCTATATTAAGGGTACTTTAATTAGCATAGCTTTGTTTATTGAAAGAACTAGCCTAAAAAAATAATTAGTGATTCTTTTTTTTCTGAACATTTTTATTGAATCACAACTGCAAAAGTGACATAGCTGCATATACATTAATAGAAAAAAATAATAAGAATATTCCTCATCGTTTTTGTGCAGTATACATTTTAACAATCATACATTTCAACTTCACATACATCTCTAAATTCCTGCCATTCTTTAAACTTCATTCCTCCTCAGAACTGAGCAATAAATAGATACAGAACTGCAAGTATATGTTGAGTTAGAGAAATGTCCAACTTTTAAAAATCTAAAGGAACTACATAAAGCACTCTAAATTGCAAAGATAAAAATGTTTGATTATAAAGTAGCTGCTGAATGTCAACATTGTTATCATATAGCCTTGAAATTATTAGACAATATTTTAAAGTTTAAATGTCCTAAAACAATACATTGACAACTGATAATTGATAAATGCATATGAATAATTTTGTTGTCTTGTCTCTTTTTCAGTCCCAGACTTATTTCCACTTCAGTTATTTTGATAAAGCATTTATTAATTCTCAAGGAGCTAAAGCTATTAAAAAAGTTAAAAGGCAGGAAACCCTCCAGGTCCCAAGGGATTCAACTTCTAGTTTTATAAAAAAAAATAATTGTTGAACTATATTGTAGTTTCCCTGTCTAATCATGTCTAAAAGAATAGAATTAAAGACAAGTATCTTACACAGTCAAGAACTCTTTTCATGCCTAAATATAATACTGACCCCATTACATACAAAGAACAATTACCTGATCTGCATAATAGAACTACATGTTAACATAATGACCACAGTTGTGGCTAAGAGTCTGAAACCTATTCTTAATAATGGCATTTCAAATCTGCATACTGGATTCATGGAAAGAGCCAAAAACAAACCAGGAAGAAAACTCGCTACAATAAAAGTTATTACTAAAACTCAATGAGTTAAACATGGTCCTGCAGGAACTAAAATCAAGCTCAAACTGCCACAAAAGTAACAAAAAATGAATGTTAATCAAACTAGTTAAGTACTTTCATCCTCATAGCCTATGACTTCATCAGAACTAGTATAAAAACACTGAATGTTCATTCAAAACTATTTTTAACTCATTGGGTTTACATATAAGTTTCATCGAAGGAAGACAAGCACTAGACAACAAGTTAATGTTAGAAATGAAAATATATCCTAACTATATGATATATAGAGAAGATGCTGTTTTATACTTGGTGCCAATAAACCATTTAGATAGGTAGGTTGCATGTACCCTTAATATGTAAACCTCTGGCTAAGCTTAACTTTCTGTCTTAGTTTAACTTTTATTTTCATATAGTTTGGCATCCAGATTTATTTCTGTAAATGGCATTATTATGCTTCCTAGTAAAATCATTGTTGTATAACTGGCAAAGTTGTCTCTTATTCCCATAGCTTTTTGTATTATCGCTTGATCCATCAATGAGTAAATTATTTCATAATCCCTGATAACAGGGATAAGGTATACAAGCTATTATAAAAATGACACAGAACCTCAAACTGTTACTGCTCAATGCCAGGAGCCGAAAAAAATTACACTGCCTCAAAGCCTTCCTCAAACTTGAGAATATGGGAATCTGTGCAGTTGCCAAGACATGGTTTAAAGTGGCAGGGAGTACCCAGGCAGTGCAAGGTTTCAGTGCCTTCCACACTTTTAGAGCAGTAGCTACTCAGACAAGGGTTAAAGGTGGAGGTATTTTAATATACATCAGTAACAAGAATACCTCTAGGGTAGTCAAACAGGATGACATGCTGGAATTCCTCCACATGCAGATCACCATAAACAAAATCCTGTACTATATCCTAGCCAGCTAAAGGTCACAATACATACGTGGACCTACTGGCTCATAGGTTCATAGGTTGGTACTAGTCTATCGGCCCTAGGGCCTATCAAGCCTAGCCATAATAATTCCCTGGATAGTTCTTCCCACGATATTTACTTCCCTGGAGACATTTACCATCCAACCTAACACCCTACTCATGGGAGATTCTAATCACTCCTCTGTAGACTTGGAATCCTACACAACCTCAAATCTGGGTCATATGTGACAGTGGATAGTTATCGTTAAACTATCCATTGTCCTGGATGTGTTAATTATGACACCAAAATCTAGTCACCTCTACATGCTGCTCTGCATATTTTGTAGGTAAAACTATTAGAAAGTTAACTTACTGTGTATATGAGCATGTTTTTGATATTAAAAACAAGAAAAGATCATTTGCTTTATTTCAGCATACACAGTTATGTAAGAGCTTTAAGAGTTTTCTTTTTTCTTTTTTGTTATTGATACAGTTGATCCAACAGTTTGAGGTGGTAATTATGAACTGCAGCTTGAGTACAAGGAACTCCTTTGGCAGCTAAGACTGAATGTTTGTAAATAACAGGTTTGAATGACCTTGCGTCTATTTTCAGTGCATTAAGATGTAGAGCAGTAAAACTATGATTAATGGATGGACTATTTCAGCATTCTTATTTGTGTTTTTAATTTTTGAAAGTGAACAAAAATGTTTATCATGTTTATTGTTTAACCAGGATTGTAATATTTAAGGATCTTTTTTATTCTGAAGTAGGTTTTTAGTATTTTGTAATCATTTCTTTAATATTAGTCAACATGATTAACTGTGAAAGTTTTTTGATTGTTGTCAAACCTTTTTAAAGTGGGTTTTTTGTTTGTATTATTAAACTCTGATGATAAAGTCTGGAAATAAAGACTAAAGTGTTTAGTTTTCTGCCTACTTGCACTCGTCATTTTTTGTATGTCTTGTAATGTTTTTTTTTTGTTTTAAAACAAAATCAATTATAAAACAAGTAACTATTTACATAGGTCCACATATAGTCAATTTATCAAAGTTATACATGCCAACAATAATTAGTATTTTTCATGCAAGTCTTTAAGTTTAAACTAAGATTTATATGAATATGTAATATTAGAAGTTCTCATCATTATAGAATGGAATTCACTACTGAAACTTTTTTTCCACACTAATAAATTCAATACTAGAGAGGGTAACTTTACTTTTCCAGTTTTTAGTATTTACTTTTCTGTCTGTAGCAAGAATAGACCAAAGAATAGACACTTGGGTTTTTGGAATTATCTCAGGAACTGGAGCATTAAATAAAACTAAAGATTTAGAAATATTACATCTATCTGACCATAGAGCTTGAATGAAGTTATTAATTTCTTTCCAAAACGGGGAGATGACTTCACATTCATATACCATATGTGTCCAATCAGCTATTATTTCGGAACTATGTCTCCAGCATTTAATATTATTTATTTATTTTATTTTATTTATTTTATTTTACATTTGTTAACTGGGATGGCCTGACTGGATGCATGTCCATTTTCAGCGAGGGCCTGGAGAGAAAAGCTCCAAGGTACATGTACACATTACAATTATTAGAACTATTAGTGAATGGCAATTACACATAGGTTACAGACAGAGCAATACAAGCAATCACATGACACTTGTGATTTACAAAGCATATGTATATACAGGTAGTAGCAACATATTACCTTCAGGAATAAAATACATTGAGTAGCATTAGATACAGAATACCCTTCATGATATGGAGTGGGGTAGCCAAAGAAAGGACATTTGTAGAGGAGAGGTATGTGAGATGGACAGGGCACTAGTCAGGGTTGATAAAGGGACATATCTAGTGTGATCTGAGGTAATTCTTAAGCTTGTTTTTGAATAAGGTTGGTGAAGGCTCTTGAGTTAGGTTCATAGGTTCATAGATTAGTACTAGGCTGACTGTTCTTGCAAGCCATTTTAAGCCTAGCCTATTATTCCTTGTGATGCTCAAACCCTGAACCTTGTGTTTGTAAGGCAAACACCTTAACCATTACGCCACCCTCCCAACCACAGGTTGGCTGGTAGTGAGTTCTAAATCTTTCCTACAGAGTTGGCAAAGAGTGAATCACCAGCAGAGTGGTTGGATTTGACTGTTAAAACTAGGAGTGTGGTAGGGGAGCGGAGTGGTCGATTGTTACTGTAGAGGCAGATCATGTTTTTTAGAGCAGGGGTATTTTCTGGCCAGTAGAGGATTTTGTGGGTAACTATGAGCTGATTGAGCTGTAGAAGGTGAGGTAGATCCAGCTAGCCTAGGAGATTTAAGTTGTAGCAGTAGTGGGTTTGGTAGGGTGAGCCAGTAGCAAATCTGGCAATATGGTTGTAACATGATGATAATTTATTAAGATCAGTTTTGCTCAGGCTGGAGAAAAGAGGAGAGGCATAAAGAAGGGTAAATAGTAGATGAAGCAGGCAATTGCAGTTCGAGCAGGTGGGGTGAGGAATGATTTGACCCTACAGAGAGAGACAAGTTTTTTATTGATAGTTTTTATAGTTTGATTGATGTGCACATCAAACCTGAGATTATCAATTGTAACACCCAAAAGCTTAGTTTGGGTTTCTGGAGAGATGATGGTCCCATTACTAGCTGTTATGTTGAAAAGTGGTGGGGTGGTCCTACTGTAGGAAGGAAGAGAAGTAGCTTAGTTTTTTGGGGGTTTAGGATTAGATGCTGGTTTAATAGCCATTTTTCCACCAAGTTAAAGGTGTTTTGGGTTAATGTAGAAAGATTTGCTGGGGAGGTGGCAGAACAAATTAAGGTGGAATCGTCTGCATATTGAATGCAGGTAGCCTCCGGTATGACTGTGCTATTTTATTTTATTTTTATTTATTATTTTATTTTACATTTGTTTACCGGGCTAGTCCAGCTGGATATATGTCCATTTTCAGTAGAGGCCCGGGGAGAAAAGCTCCACTACATACTACTAAACAGTGTCAAGATATACATCAATATACAATAATAGGAAAACAAAAAAATATGCAATAAATCTTGTAACAAGTTGTATAAACTTTTGAGTAGAGTCTAAATGTAGGATGGTAAAAAAAAAGAAAAGATGAAGAAAATTAAATACTCTGTAATAGTATATAGAAGAGAAGAGAGAGAAAGGTCGTTAAGGAATCAGATAAAGATGGGGAAAAAAAGAGAGCTAACCAGGGTTATGACAAGAACAGAGCCAATGGTTATTTAGAAAGAATTTTAGTTTAGTTTGAAATAGGGAGAGTGAAGTTAGGGATGTAAGGTCTTGTGGTAAGTTGTTCCATATTTTGCCAATTGAGTTGGAGAATATGGAGTCACCTGCTGAATTTTTGGATCAGGATGTTTGGACCAGTATTTTGTTGGTGGAGCGTAGGTACTTCTGATTGTTATAGGGCGTTATGAGGGTGGAGAGTATTGGGGTGTTGTCAGGGTGATGTAGGGCATTATGGGCAATAGTGAGTTGATAGTATTGCATGAGGTGTGGTAGTTCAAGCCACCCTACCTTCTTGAGATTTAAACAATGATGAGTTCTATATGGAAAGGCAGTTGCAAATCTGGCAATATTGTTATATGATGTAAGTTTATTAAGATTATGTTTAGAAAGATTTGTGTATATGGAGGAAGCATATAAGAGGGTTGAGATTAAGTGGGTTCTAGCTATTGTAATTTTGGCTTCAGGGGTAAGAAAAGATTTGATTCTGTAGAGAGAGCCTAGTTTTCTGTTGGTGGATTTTATTGTAAGATTAATATGATTGTCAAATTTTAATTGATTGTCAATAGAAATACCCAAGAGTTTTGTTGTTAGGTCAGGAGAGATAATGGTCCCATTATCGGATGTAAGTGTGAAATGGATAGAGGTAGACAAGTGGGTGGGTGAAAAAAGCAAGAGTTTGGTTTTCTTGGGGTTAAGGAGAAGACAATGATTAGAGAACCATTGTTCTATAGTTGAGAAGGTTTTTTGTGTGAGGGAGTGAAGTTCTGACTGTGTTGAGGCTGAGCAAATGATGGTAGTGTCGTCTGCATATTGAATGCAAGTTGTTTGTGGAGTAGCTAGATGAAGTTCATTAATGAAAATGGAAAACAAAAGAGGACCTAAAATAGAGCCCTGAGGGACTCCTATAGTGGTGGGGAGAAGATCAGAGAGTTGGTTGTCCCATAGAACTGCTTGTTTGCGGTTGTCTAGGTAAGATGAGAACCAGGATAGTGCAGGGTTATCTAGAGAGAAAGATTTTAAACGATGGAGAAGAAGCTGGTGATTGACCATGTCAAAGGCTTTGGACAGGTCTACGAAGAATGCTGAAGAAGGAGTATTATTGTTGCGGTTTTTGTTAATTGAGTCGATGAAGGATAGTAAGGCTGTGCTAGTACTATGGTATGGTCGAAACCCATGTTGGCAATTAGCCAGGAGTTTATGGTCTAGTAGGTGATTTAGTAACTGTTTGTGGATACACCTCCATAATTTTTGCAAGCGGAGATAGTAATGCTATAGGGCGGTAGTTAGAGTACTCAGTAGAGTCTCCTCCTTTAAAAAGAGGGATAATATAAGAGATTTTCCAGACTGATGGAATTGTACTTTCTTTTAATGTCCTGTTAATAAGTATAGAGATGGGGTATGCTAAGGCTTTTGCACCTAGTTGGAGGTATTCTGCTGGTAATCGGTCAGCAGAGGGGGTTGTAGGTTTTAGTTTATGAAGTAAGGACAATATTTGAGAAGTGGGTATGGGTTTAAGGTGAAATGGGGGGGGAATAGTGCTAGGTGTAAATAGTTTGGAGGTATCTGGGTTTGGTTGATTAGCTAGGTTTAGTATGGCAGAAGTGAAGAAAGTATTAAAGGCATTAGCTGTTTGTAAGGGGCAGTCGGGGTCAGAGCCAGATGGGTTTGGTGTGGCTACTTTACCAGGGGATAATAGTTTATTGATAGAGGACCAAAATTTATGTGGTTGGTGTGGTGAAGATTGCTGAAGCTGAGTATAGAAGTTCTTTTTATCTTGTATGATGGCTTTTTTTGTCATATTTCTCTGTTGTCTAAAAGTGACATTATCAGTTAGGCTTTTTGTGGTACGCCATTTAGCCCAGACTTTATTCCTACTTAAGATAAGTTTCTTAGTGTTACTTGAGAGCCATTGGGCTGTTTTAGATTTGACACGCATAGAACGCATTGGGGCATGATGTTCAAGGATAGTGAGAAAAGTACTATTAAAGTGACTAACTGCTTCATCTATTGGGAGAGATTTAAGAGGTGACCAGTTGACTAGCGTGAGCTCATTTTGATACTGGTTGAGGTCAAAATATTTCTTACTACGGAATGATCTGACTTGGATGGGGACAGTAGTACTGGTTTTTTGCCTAATAATATAAGTGAGGGAGTGATCACTGAGGTCATCTGGGAGAGTTCCTGTTGTATAGTTTTGCTGAGGACTATTTGTTAATATCCAGTCAAGTATACTTTCTTTATTATTAAGTTTGTTTATTCTAGTTGGGGAGTTGATTATTTGAGAGAAGCCATGCAGGTTAATAAGGGTGGATGGATTAGTCTGTTTACATAAGTTCCAGTCGATGTTAAAATCCCCTAAGAGTATTGTTTCTTGAGGGTGATTTAGTGAGAGCCAGTTTAGTAGGTCTTCTAATATGGTTGGATTTTTTCCTGGGGGAAGATAGGTACAGATAATATTTAATGTTTTTTGTGGGTTGAGTTGCAGTTTTGTAATAATTATTTCAATACTAGTGTCAGATGAAAGGTTATGATTTGTTCTACTAATCTGTAGTCCTGTTCTATAGAGAATAGCAACCCCACCACCTTTTTTGTTTAAACGGTCTTGTCTTAGGATGTTATAGCCTGGGGGAATAATCTCATTGTCTTTAATTTTAGGTTTGAGCCATGTTTCTGTTAGACAGAGAATATCGAACTGTTGAACTTCTAGAAGGGCATGAATTTGTGCTATTTTGTTACAAATGCTTTGTATGTTTAGTTGAGCAATTGATAGCGATTTTGGGAGTTTTGTAGGTAATGTACTGTTTCTTATGAATGGGTGGCATTTAGTGGAAATTTGGGAGGGCTTTGGACCAGGGTTGGGGTGAATATCTCCATCTATTAATGAGCAAGATATAATAGGGTTAAAGGGTTGAGGGGGTTTGTAGCAGTAGTTAGGAACTTTTTAAAGGTTGTAGATAAAGTATTTTATGTGAGAAAGGCGGTGGTATTTAGGTTGAAGATAGGAGGTTTTGTGGATGGTATTAAGATAGTTTATAGATAAGGCTGGTGGACATGTTTGGGTATGTCTGGTTGGGATTATAAGAGTAAAGGGTAGGGGTTGTTCATAGAAGGTTAAGAGATAGGTAGAGGTGAGAGTAGTTAGGAAAGTTAGTAAAAGGAAATGTTGAGTATAGTTAGGCATGTTAAGAGGGCCTGTGCAGGGATGTTAGTAATGTATTTAGGGAGGGTGGGTCAGGGAGTGGGAGAGGGAAAGCTATATAGAAGGGGGTGTGGATGATGTATATGATATGATTGATTGTGATAAATGAGGGGTGTGTCTGAGGGAAATCAATGTGAAGATAGTAGAGGTGGGCTGGGAGGGTCTAGGATATGATTGGTTGTGAAGTAAGAGGGGTGTGTCCTTGTGGGGGATAAATGTAGAGGTCCTAGGGGCGGGTGGGATTTGGGGGCAGGGAGGGGAGTGGAGTGAGCCCGAAGGGCGAACGGAGCGGTAAGACACAATTCCTTTAGTGTGGTACAGAAAAAAAGAAACAATCAGTAAAGTATGGAAGCAGCAGGTAGGTTTGTACTAGGTCTATGTGTATATGTAGTGTAACCTAGTAAAAAGTAGCATAAGTGTATGTGAAGTAAAGAATAATTAAATTAAAGCTATGGTAATGTACAGATTTGAGTTATAGGAGTTAGACATAGGGGTGATAGGCAGGTCCAGAAAGCAAGAGAAAGTACAGAGGGTAGATATAACAGAAAAAGAACGATATGGGTGAGTTAGAAAAGAAGACAAAAGGGGAGTAAACCAGATAGTAGAAAGGATGCCACCTAGTGGCCAAAGGGAGTTTTACCACATTTATTCTTGCGGGGAAGGGGTAATCGTGGTAGAAATACAGGAGAAAGATTACAGCTAAAAGAGATAGAAGTTACACAAAAGGTGAGAGGAGACTAATGGAAGAGGGTCTAGGTTAGAATAGTGATTGGGACTGGTGATATTGGCTGCTGGCAATCCTGGGCAGGTAGCTGGAGTAGGGTACACTGGTAAAAGTTTGTATCTAAACACTTATCAAAGACATATTTCCACAGTTTGTTGGAAAGCTAAACCAAGTTTGGAGAGTAGAGTTTCACTAGCCAGAGGTTCAGGTCTTCCTGGAGGGCTGAGGCAGAGGTGTAATTTTGTGGGGTCCACTTAGTAAAACTACTGTAATAGCAAGAGAAGAAAGAGGAAGATAGTAAGGCAAAAATGTACTAAAACATATGCTAGCAATTGTCAAATTGTAAACAGTATCAACTTAATCAAAAGAGAAAAAAAAAATACTAAACAGTAATATACCTAGAATTAAATTGCTGGTTAGAAAAACAGCTATTAGTTATTCACAGTGAGAGTGTTGCAGCAGTAGTATAAATAAACATTCACAGTGAGAGTATTACAATATCAGTATTAGCAAGCATAGTTACAGTTGTATATAACAAATGTGAAATTCAACTCAAAGTAAAGCAGGAAGGGGGCTGCGCTTAAACGCCTATAAAGAATAGTAGCGCAGCTAAACCAGGCTATTAAATATATATGTAAAAAGATTCAGAAAGCTTGCAGTGTTTATTCAGTGAAAAACACTTTACCTAAATATAGTCAGCATCTAAAAAGGCGCCAACTAAGGGATAGCGCTAATCGTATCAGGTAAAGGTATGACTGGAACATGCCTTGTACAAGCTTAAAGCGCCGATATCGGCAGGAATAAGTATAAACCTAAGCAAAACCTAAACAGGATAACTACGATGTCCAGCACTAAAGGCACTGACCAAATATGCAGATAGCTATTTATATAAGCTATACATAGTCTATAATACTTGCAAAGCTTTCAAACGAAGTATCCAGGGAATGCTAAGGCCAACAGTATAGATAAATAGCGCAATAACTCCGCACTTTGGTACGGGATGCACGATACACTATATAGAAATCAGTGCATCATCAGCGAGGTGCTACAGTCCAGAAGGGTAACTAATGGTGCAATATGCCGTTTTTGTTTTACTTTGGTCTGGGTAAAATACACGCTAAAAACACTTCCGTTCTACAGCAGCGAGATGTAGTATAAAGAACGCAGAAGCAATGAGCAGTTACAAGGGGCTCACTAACAAGTTAGCGACGCTAACAGATGAGGCAGAATAATCAACCGTTTTTGTTTTACTTTGGTCTGGGTAAAATACACGCTAAAAACACTTCCGTTCTACAGCAGCAAGATGTAGCATAAAGAACGCAGAAGCAATGAGCAGTTACAAGTGGCTCACTAACAAGTTAGCGACGCTAACAGATGAGGCAGAATAATCAACATTTCCAAACAAAAACAGATGCAAGTGATTCAATACAGGGTTAGCCACGCTAACAGACAAGTTACAACACTATGTTCAACATCAATAAGTAGTTGCAAGTGGTCTAGAAACACGTTAGCAACGCTCAATAAGTATTTGCAAGTGGTCAGTAACAAGTTAGCAATGCTAATAGACAAGTAAGAGTAGTTATATTACTGCATTCAAACTCGCAAACACGAGTGTATAAGCAGGTTCAAAAGCACAACACAATTACACAGCGACTATAATAAGCATTAACTAAAGCTACGAAAATGTATAGACAGTAATGAATCACTTAATGCAATAACCTGTGTAACATCTTACTTTGTGTTGTAATCCAGCACCAGGCGCAGGTTGCACAACAGCCAAACTGCTCGGGGCAAGAAAAAAGATGGCATCCAGAGAGATAGGGATATATTTATAGGGTAGGGTGGAGAGTTTGGGGGAGGGTTTTGAAGGAGGAGCACAGGTACAGGTCTTAGGCGGGAAATATGGGTAGAGGAGAGTATATGAAAGACAGAGAGGGGGTTGACTACAGAAGTGGGAGGGTTGTAGTGTTGTAAGCAGAGATAAGATAAGTATGTGAGAGGAGGGAAAGGGGAATTATAAGTGGGGTACAGTGTCTAAGGAAAAACAGACACAATTCCTTTAGTGTGGTACAGAAAAAAAGAAACAATCAGTAAAGTATGGAAGCAGCAGGTAGGTTTGTACTAGGTCTATGTGTATATGTAGTGTAACCTAGTAAAACGTAGCATAAGTGTATGTGAAGTAAAGAATAATTAAATTAAAGCTATGGTAATGTACAGATTTGAGTTATAGGAGTTAGACATAGGGGTGATAGGCAGGTCCAGAAAGCAAGAGAAAGTACAAAGGGTAGATATAACAGAAAAAGAACGATATGGGTGAGTTAGAAAAGAAGACAAAAGGGGAGTAAACCAGATAGTAGAAAGGATGCCACCTAGTGGCCAAAGGGAGTTTTACCACATTTATTCTTGCGGGGAAGGGGTAATCGTGGTAGAAATACAGGAGAAAGATTACAGCTAAAAGAGATAGAAGTTACACAAAAGGTGAGAGGAGACTAATGGAAGAGGGTCTAGGTTAGAATAGTGATTGGGACTGGTGATATTGGCTGCTGGCAATCCTGGGCAGGTAGCTGGAGTAGGGTACACTGGTAAAAGTTTGTATCTAAACACTTATCAAAGACATATTTCCACAGTTTGTTGGAAAGCTAAACCAAGTTTGGAGAGTAGAGTTTCACTAGCCAGAGGTTCAGGTCTTCCTGGAGGGCTGAGGCAGAGGTGTAGTTTTGTGGGGTCCACTTAGTAAAACTATTCCACAGTTTGTTGGAAAGCTAAACCAAGTTTGGAGAGTAGAGTTTCACTAGCCAGAGGTTCAGGTCTTCCTGGAGGGCTGAGGCAGAGGTGTAGTTTTGTAGGGTCCACTTAGTAAAACTATTCCACAGTTTGTTGGAAAGCTAAACCAAGTTTGGAGAGTAGAGTTTCACTAGCCAGAGGTTCAGGTCTTCCTGGAGGGCTGAGGCAGAGGTGTAGTTTTGTGGGGTCCACTTAGTAAAACTATTCCACAGTTTGTTGGAAAGCTAAACCAAGTTTGGAGAGTAGAGTTTCACTAGCCAGAGGTTCAGGTCTTCCTGGAGGGCTGAGGCAGAGGTGTAGTTTTGTGGGGTCCACTTAGTAAAACTATTTGTGTTGTAATCCAGCACCAGGCGCAGGTCGCACAACAGCCAAACTGCTCGGGGCAAGAAAAAAGATCTGTGCTAAGATCATTTATAAAGATGGAGAAGAGAAGGGGACCTAATATTGAGCCCTGGGGGACTCCTAGGCTGACGGGGAGGCATGAGGATAGTTCACCATGCCACAGGACCACCTGTTGCCTACCTTGTAGGTAGGAATCAAACCATTGGAGCACCTGATTGTTTAAGGTGAAGGCCTTCAAGGTGTTCATTAGCATTTTGTGATCAACCATGTCGAAGGCCTTGGAAAGGTCTAGAAAGAGTGCTGATGTCAGTTTGTTATTGTTTTGGTTTATAACATTAGCAAAAGAGAGCAGGGCTGACCTAGTGCTGTGACTTTGCCTAAAGCCATGTTGAGAGTTAGACAGTAGTTTGTTCTATGTGAGATATTTCATGACCTGAATATATACACACTTCTCCATAATTTTAGCTAGCGGTGACAAAATAGCTATGGGCCTGAAGTTAGACAGTTTGGTGGAACTGCCCCCTTATGAAGAGGTATGACATGTGATATTTTCCATATAGCAGGGATGGAAGCTTCTGAAATGGTACAGTTGATTAGGATTGAGATGGGGTATGCAATTTCATCTGCAGCCTTTTGTAAGTAGTCTGCAGGAAGGTGGTCAGCAGCCAGGGTGGTGGGTTTTAGTTTCCTAAGTAGGGACTTAGTGAGTTGAGTGGACACTGGTTGGAAACTGAAGGATGTATTGGTATTGGCTACATTTGGATTAGAACCAGTGGGAGCGAGTTGGCTGGCCAAAGATTGGATAGTTTCACTGAAGAAGGTGTTAAAGGCATTAACAATATCTTCTGGGGATTTCTGTTTGGAGGCAGAGGGGGTGGGATGGTGGTTTGGCCTGGGTGGGGGAGTGTATTTATTCCTGCCCAGAATTTCTGTGGTTTATTGTGGTGTACTTGCTGTAGGTGGTAATAGTAATTTTTTTTGTCTAAAGTTATGGATTTTTTGGCATCATTTCTTAGCTGCCTAAATTTAAGTTGGTCAGGTAGGGATTTTGTTGTGCGCTAGGTGGCCCACGCTTTATTCCTGAGTGTGATTTTGTATTTTGTATCTTTAGTAAGCCATGGTGAGACATTGACCTTGCTTACAATAGTATGACTAGGGGCATGACAGTCGAGAATAGCGAGAAATTTGACATTAAAGTATGCAACCGCTTCATCTACGGGTAGGTTTTTTAGGGCTGACCAGTTACATGCCTTTAGTTCATTGTTAAACTTATTAAGATCAAAGCTTTTGTTGCTTCTTAAAGTTCTATAGGTGGGTTGGTAGCAGAAGTTTACCTTAAGCTTGAATATATAGGTGAGGCAGTGATCACTTGGATCATCGGGTAGGGTGTCTGATATATACAGATGTGGGGAGCTGTTGATGAGTACCCAATCCAGGGTACTGTCTTTATTTTGTGATTTACCTGACCTAGTGGGCGAGGACATGGTTTGGGTAAACCCATGGAGGTTTACATGGGTTGTGGAGGATTTAGAGGAACAGGCATTCCAGTCAATGTTGAAATCCCTGAGAACAATGGTTTCTTGTGGGTGGTTATTAGTCAGCCAGCTTAAGAAATCTTCAAGGGTGTCTGTGTTCTTCCCTGGAGGAATGTAGACACAGACTATGTTTATGCTTTTGTGGTTATTAATATGTAGCTTTGAGATAATAAATTTGGCGTTATTGAATTGGGGTGGTTGTTGGATGTCCAAGGTGACAGATAAGGTGGACTTATAAAGTATTGCTACACCACCGCCCTTTTGGTAGCAGGTTTTAGCCACATTTCTGTGAGGCACAGTATATCGGGTGAATGCACTGCCAAGAGGGCATGTAGATGCTGGATTTTGTTATTTATGCTCCTGATGTTTAGATGACAGGCCAGCAAGGAGTCTGGGGGTCTATTTGATGGATCTATGTAGATGGGACATACTTGGCTTATTACTCTCATAACATTTTGGGGAGTTGCTAGTGTGACAAGTTTGTTCTTACAGATGTGTAATAATCAGTTGTATTTCCTGTCTGCTGCCTAAACATCTGGGATCATTCCACTGATTTCCCAGGGGGACAGTCAGCAGATATGGGCCGATATACTGGACATTCTGGACATATCTGTACAGCTGTGGGGTATGATTCTGTATGCAGCCTACTTCCACTTCTGGGATTCAGACCATGGTTGTGTCTGCTAACAATAAAACACTGTCCATCTCAGTTGTGTGTGCTATACAGATATTGCTGTATATCTCTTATCTGATTTCTATCTATAATTCTCTTGTGGATTTACATTCTGACCTTATATTACAACACTCATACAGGAGTTCCTAGACAGTTATATTATGTAGCACAGTGTGTGTGACAGTGATGAGTAATGCCTTATTATTCAAAGCAACTGCAGCAATAACAATGCCATACAATACCAAAGTAAACAGTACCAGTACAGGGTATTAGTCTTTTATTTCTGTGCACAGTGTTCATATCTGACGGGCCTGTGGGAGCACTGCTTCTTAGCACTACCTGAATGTTACCACACAAAGTACCAGATTCCACATTAGTACTATGCACATACATCTCACTCTGTTACTGTACACACTGTGGTCACAGCTTGACAACATGGGCATGTAGATGGGACATACTTGGCTTATTACTCTCATAACAGTTTGGGGAGTTGCTAGTGGGACAGGTTTGTTCTTAAAGATGTGTGACAATCAGTTGCATTTCTTGTGTTTGCTGCCTATACATTTGGGATCATCCCACTGATTCCCCAGGGGAACAGAGTGATAGGCAGCAGATATGGGCCAATTTACCAGACATTCTGGACATATCTGTACAGTTGTGGAGTATGATTCTGTATGCAGACTACTACCACTCCCTGGATTTGAACCATGGCTGTCTGTGCTAAAAATACAACAGTTCACATCTTAATTGCGTGTGCTATTTGGATTTTGTTGTTTGTCTTTGCACTGTTTTCTATGCGTCTCTCCGTTGTACTAAATGACATTTTATTTATGTTGCACAGTGTGGGTAACAGTGCTTAATACAACAGTACTATTAAGTGATTGCAAATCTACATTACCATATGATACCAGAGTAAACCCATGCAGTCCAGCAGTTAGACCTTTATTGTCAGACTATTATGCTTTTATTTACATACAACCTATATGAGACTCTTCCTGCTATATTCTCTGGTGTATGCAGTACTTGCCTTAAACAATACAGGTTTTATACAGGCAATTAACTTACTAATACTTTCAGATTTATTTCCTATGACAGTACATGCAAGCGTATTACTAACCTGCTTCACGTCGCAACCTCTCCAAGTGACATCCATGGGCCTCCTGGTTCGCAGCCTGCTCACTTGCCACTGCGAAGGACATAAGAGGAATATTTACCCATACCTATCCATAATATAAATGAGCTGGCAATTATTAAACAGGTAGTAGAGTGATACTTACACACAGCTGAGACCTCCCCTGTACTATCCCACTTTCACCACTTCAGGTCGACATAGTGATGCCTGACCTGCTCACCAGTTCAGGGTATGCCAGTGGCACTGGGGAGGTCATGGGCAAGATGGTCCCAAACTTCTGCTTTATATTGGGAACCCTGGTACTGGCCCTGCAGCAGTCTCTGCTCATGGTCTTTGACAAGGAGTCCTGCCATTACTCTGGACTCCTGGATGCCCCAGTGCTGCACCTGAAAGCGCACACCTTCTCCCATTCCAGACATGGTGCCTGCAAGGGGAAGCTACAACAAGTTATGAGATGTACTCCTGCCTGTGGGGTTTAGATAGGGCCAGTTTCTTACACATTGCTGTGATTGGATGGTTTTGAAAAAGCTAAGCTATAGGAAAACCTGCTTACCTAAGGTTGGCATTGTTTAAAGGGGTATACCAATGGACAAATTGAGTTAGCTGGCCTACACATTGCTTACACCTACTAAGCTGGCCTGTGCAATGCTTAGCATTGCTTAATATTTAATTTGCATTATATTTGCTTTTTGGTATTGATTTATTATTCATTACATGTTATATATGTGTCTGGTATCCATGATTCATGTGTACATACACTGTATGGAGTCCTTGTGTTTATCAGAGGACGTCAACACTTTATTACAATCACACCTCACATCTGGGCTTACTGCAGTACTCAAGTTCACATATTTATGTTATGTAGTAGGTTATTGAACATAAGGTGGCCACGGTGGTGCAGCAGTTAGCATTGCCACCTCACATCAAGAGGTTCTCCGGTTTGATTCTTGGCTGGGGTGCATTCTGTGCAGAGTCTGCATGTCCTCCTGTGGTTGCATGGCTTTCCTCCAGGTGCTCCGGTTTCATCCCAAAGACATACAGTAGGTGGACTGGACACTCTAAATTGGTCCTAGGTGTGAGTGTGTGTGTGTCTTCTGTGGAAGGTTGGGCACCGGGCTGGCAACTCGACACCATAAAACTCCACAGTCAATCATAAGGGGACAGATGATCCGCTGTGGCGACCCCTAACCGGGAGAAGCCGAAAGAAGAAATAGGTTATAGAATATAAGACTGTATATAGATTGCTTTCCCCTGTTCAGTTTGATTTTACTATAGTGAAGATTTGTTTGATAATACCTCAGTCTTATGTACTGCTATGATGGCTTAGTGGTTAACTACTGTGACTATAGTGTACAGGGTCCTGCATTCAAGACCTGCGAAATCTGTTTATTTTGTTTCTGGCCAGTACAGAGGCTGTTGCATACAGAGTGATTAAGGCACTTTTAAGTACTTGTAAGCGGGTTTGCATAGGTTTGCGCAGGGCAAGCAATGCTAACCTCCGGTTAAATATGCTTACAGAGAGTTAGCTTCAATATTGCTTAACCTGTGTTCGCATTGCTTACCCCCCGTGCAAACAGGCTTAAACAGGCTTACTAGTGCTTACACATGCTTACTCCCACTTACTACTGCTTAATAGTGGTTAAACTTGCTTACTAGTGCTTACTCCTGCTTACCACTGCACTAATTTAGACAGTAATGACTAATCGTTCTTGGGAAGGTGGGGGATTTGGAAGCTGTATGGAGTTATCATTCACTGCACATTTTACCTTCCATTTGTATCCCTGATTCCTGTGTACATATACTGTATGGAGCACATGTGATTAGCTGTGGACTTTGCAACATTATGACACTAACACCTCACATCTACATTTAATGCAGTACTCCAGTTCACAAATATGTGTTATTTAGTAGGTTATGCAACTAAAAATTATTGGTCATAAAGTGATTTGACATGGAAAATGAAAAGTGCTGCAGTGGGACTGGAAATGACTGCTCGTAAGGCAAATGCTCTGCCCACTACACTATTGCTATACTGCTTTGTTTACATATATCTTGCTTTTTATCCTCTTCTGCCATTTAAGCTGCATTAACCATAGCTAAGCGATGGGCAAACCCACGCACCTATGGTTAAATTTCATCTGTTTTAAAAAAAAAAATCTTTATATTTGTTGTTTTAACTATTGCTCTTGTACACATGGGGGGATGTTGCTGGGGGCATGCATACACCTATGAGTGGTCTTGCTCATTCTTTTAGGACTTGTCAGCTATTCTTCATTGCAGGGGTGTGTATATTCTGAGAGGTCTGCTCTCATCCATGCCCCCTGCACTCTTACATGCTTCATGTAAGATTAAGAGCTTAGGCAGTGTGCCTTCATTAATATGCATAGCACACTGCCTTCCTGCTCCTAAAGTGCCACTTCCATTCAGGACTAAGCTAGTCCTCCATGGAAGGATAGTAAATTTGGGGGGTTATCTTCTTCAATTTTCTGGTGGAAATAGTAGTAAAGATTGTAAGACAAACAAGCATTAATCTCTCTTCCATGGTAAAGAAGAATTTGTTCCAATATGTGACTAAACTTAAAAAATTATAAACAACCTATTAAAGGTCTGTTTGTATAATTTCTTTTCTATTAAACATAATGGTTATACCAAGGTATTTAATTTGATTGCTATTCCAACTGAAGGTAGAATTTTTTTGTATACATTTTTTAAAGTTATTAATTAATAATGTACTTGTTTTATTATGATTAAATTTTAAGTTTGAATTTTTTTCAAATTGATTCATAGAACTAATTATATGTTATAATGAATTTTCTTGTTTGTAAAATATCATCAACAAAGAGTTGAATCTTTGGTTTGAAATCTTCTTTTATTTTGATATCATTAATGTTCTTATTGGCTCTAATACTATTAGCAAAGGGTTCTATAGCTAATGCAAAAGTAAAGGTGATAATGGATAGCCTTGTTTTGTGCGTCTTTGTAATTCAAAGGAATTAGAAAGAAAACAACCTATTTTAACATAAGCACAATAGCTATTGTATAACTTAAAACTAATGCAATTTGCTCAGGTGAGAAATTATACACTTTAAGTATATTAAAGAGGTATGACCAATTAACTGAGTCAAAAGCCTTATCTAAATACAGACTAATTATAGAAAGTACTTTTTTATTTTTGTTTGCATAGTTTATTAGTGTATGTACTCTTATTATATTATCCTATACTTTTATATTTAAAATAAACCCAGTTTGATGATTGTTAAGTAGATTAGCTATTAGTAGGTTAATTCTGTTAGCTAAAATGGACATGAACATCTTATAGACCATATTTAAAAGTGAAATGGGTCTGTATGATGAACACTTTGTAGGATCCTTATGTTATTTTAAAATATGTGATATAAGGGAATATTTCCATTATGTGGACTTAGCTGTTATTTTTATTTATCTATAGACCATATCTAATATTTTAATTGCATCATCTGGTAGTATTTTATATAGTTCTGGTGCAAGATTACCTAATCCCAGATGCTTATTATTTTGTAACTTTCTTATTTGATCTTTTATTTCTGTTAAAGTGAATGGTCTATCAATTTTTTATTGTTCACCTGTTATTTTATGATTTATATTTTCTTATAAAAATTTTCAAGTATATCATTATTATCTAGGTTATTTGTATTATTATTTATATTTCATAAAATATTTAAGCCCTCAAAAATACCTTTAATATCTGTTCTTCTTTCTTTTTTATTATTTATATGTGCTATAATTTCTTTGATATGATTTAGTTTATTATTTTTTTTATCTAAGAGCAAGTTTATGCAAGCTTAAAGGGCTAACTGAAAATACCTGAAGTTTATGTTTTTCCAGGTTTATTGAAACTTTATGATTTAGAATTTCAACATATTTTCTATTTATGTTTTTAAGTTCGGACAGACTGATAATGTCATTTGGTTTTTAGATTTAACTTTAGCATGTCTATTTTAGCCTGCAGTTTGTTGAATTCTTTGTCCCATTCTCTTCTTTTATTAATAACACTTCCATTTAAGTAAGCCTTTAGTGAATCCCACAGGATGATGTCAGATACTTCACTATTCATGTTTATTTCTAGGAAATTATTGATCTCTTTAACATACCAGTCCTTGAATCCTTTTATTTTAATAATGCATGCTGTAATCTCCTGTGATGTATTAAATTGTCAGTTTTTAAAATAATAGTAAAGATTATAGCTTTATGGTCCGATAATGGGCATGAAAGTATTGAAACTTTTCTGATATGACATAACAGATTGAAATGAAAATGTTATCAGTATTTCTTTATGTTTCATATCTATATGAATAATGGGGAAATTGAAGTGAGTTTGTTTTCCTTAGCTCATATTAGATTTACAAAATTTGTTAAGTGTTTGGCTGAAATGTGATTTTCAGCTTTCTATCTGTAGTGGAATCTTTATCTGATAATATACAATTAAAATCACCAGCCATTATGAATTCACCTTTCATGTAATAGGTTATAATGTCTAAGCATTTTTTTTTTTTTTTGCATCTTTACTTCCCACCTGTGGAATCCAATAAGAGTTCACCAATGCACATGTTTTCTATTCCACTCAATTATAACAATGCTTAACATACCATTTTTCTCTACATAGGCATCTTTTATATTAGGCATTTTGGTGATTTCTTCCATAAAATGAGGATGTCTCTTATTTTAGCACTACAGGGTGGACAGGGACATGCTTCAGCAACTTGTTGAGCTGTGCCCGCCTCACCTCAGACCCAGAACCAACAGAGGGGAACCCATGCCAGTGGATACCAAGGTATGTGTAGCCTTAAGAATACTAGCTACAAGTACTTTCCAAAGACCAGCTGGGGGTATCATAGGGGTCGCACAGGCATCTGCATCCAGGATACTCTACCAGTTCCTGGATGCCATGCAACCACATGCCGCTGAGCATATTTACTTCCCCAGTACCAGTGAGGAGAGGACCAGCAATATGGGTCTCTTCCACCATGTAGCAGAATACCTGGAGGTACTGGGTGCCATAGATTGCACGCACATCCATATCAAAGCACCACCCAGTGTCCAGGGTAGGGTCTACCTAAACTGCAAGGTGTTCTACTCCAACTGCCAGGTCATGTATGATGCTCAGAGCATTATCATGAATGTGTATGTACTGCAACCCTGGAAGCTATCATGATTCCCACATCTGGGATTCTTCACAGCTGTACCAGGTGTTTGCCAGTGGGGACATCCTATATGGCCATCTGGTGGGGGATGCTGGCTATGCACTGAAGCCATGGCTGATGACACCCATCAGAAATAAATAAACTCATGTTTTTTATTAAAACATTTTTATATATATCTATATATATATATATATATATATATATATATATATATATATATATATATATATATATATATATATATATATATAAACTACTGATGTTGAAGCCAATCATTTAAGGCATATTTATTTTATATTATAATAGTTATATGAGATACATGATTACAAGAGACAATGTTAGGACCAGATTGCGATGATTTAATATTGCAAAAAGTATAAGATAGAACAGAATAGTATTTGGAAAGGGCAATCGCCTGATTTAGAAAGCACTGAGCACTTTAAATGTGTAATTGTCTGAATAGCAATGGATTAATGAAACTGATTGGCTGGTTTGTCCTATATAAACCTGTTATGGTAATAATGGAGTGTTCTGATGAAGTCTACGTATTGTTAGATGAAAGTGCTTAACTCAGTTATATGTATAACTTTTTAAACAGATGTTGAAGTTTTTTTTAAAAAATAAACAGAATTTATGGAAGTTTTCAGTGCTAGTGCATTTGTTGTCTGGCAGTGAACGGAGTTTGGACATTCATCTATTTCTTCATTTGTTGACCGTTCCTGTGTGGAGTGATTTCACATAGTAGTTTGCTGAGATGAACTCTTTAGACAAATTGGCCTCCATTCTCTCTCCTAGGAGGGACGATATACACAAGTTACAATCTGAGATGGCCATTATCAAGGGGCAACTTACGAGGCTAATAGATCTTATTAGCCAGCCAGGAGGAAGCAGTAAGGACGAGCAGTTGTTGTCGTCATCATGGATATGTAAAGGAAGTAGAGACACGACTCAGATACCCAACAGACAAGCGGAAGGCGTGGGTGCGAATAGGCGAGCCTCTAATCGATCCAGTAATATGGAGAACAATGGTGTGGGCCATGTTACAAGAAGAGACACTTGTGGATCGGAGATCGACTATAATATTTCAAGTGCTAAACCAACACGAGTAGCGCCTAAAAGGACTTACGCCATGGTGGGACATTCCTCTGGTACAGGTACTGTACAAGCCCCTTTAATGAACAACATTATCGGGCCTAAGAAACGTTATGATTTTAACCATTTTTTAGTTTCGAATTTTGACTTTAATGGTGAAGCGACTGTCAATGGACAGAACGACAACATTGACAACAACCAGAATGATAATAAAACTTTAAAAGATTTCATATATGAGTTTGGTAAAAAAATTAAGCTGTTAAAAAGTATACAATTGGATAATATATATTTGAAAAAATGTCTTGACATAGGAATTGTACCTATGGGGCTTAGGTTCTTCACGCAACCTATCGGAATTGATTTAAACGAGGTTAATTTGAATGAGTGCATGAAAATGTTTGACAATTTTGGATTTACATTTATGAAGTTTATAGTAGACTGCAACGATAAGAAAATTTGCAGTTTGATGTCCAAATTAGAACAATTGGATGATACTATTACTCATGACTTGTTGTATGATGAGTATGAGATGTTTTACAATACACAATACACATAGGTGGAGAATAATATTAAGAAACAATACGACAGGAAATGTAAAGAAATGAAGAGAGATTTGCAACAATATGAGAAGCATGAGGCTTATAGATGGGGACCAAACAAAGGTATATTGAATCAAAATGGAGTATTAGATGACAAAAAAGAACAGAAAGATGTTAAACATCATAGTATTGATATTAATGGGAATAATAATAATTTTAATTTTTTAGACAAAAGAAAGGGATGGCAAGCTATGAACAATCTGCAAAACAGAGTTCAGAGAAATTGGAGACAAAACAATGGGGTAAAACCACAGGACTACAGAGGTGGAACCAATTGGAGGAGAAATTGAGTATTGTAAGACATAATGAGGTACATTTTAGTTTAGGTGAATTCAGTATTTTTAATTATACTCAAAATGACCTTAAAAAGGGCATTTCTATCTATTTTCAAAAGGAATGAAATATGTATCTAACAGTTCCATTAATATAGTAGATTATATAGTTGAATTTAAAAAAAAATATATGAGAAAATTAAATCTAGCTCTATATTTTGGTAATGATAAAAGGAAAATACAGCAGAGTGTTTTCAGGAAGAAAAGTACATTTACCCCGCCCCCCCATGAATAACACTCTGGCTATTTTTGAAAAAGTAGTCATTGACAAATTATACGAGTATGGTAACAAATGTAAACTATTAAAAAAGAAATATAATTTGGATTATAATGAATTTCAATTATTAAAAGAAATCCAAATGAACAATAGTTTATGGGTTATGAAACCCGACAAAGGGGGAAGGGTGGTTTTATATGATTCTGCTGAATATGTTAATAAAGTCAATTTTATATTATTAAATTCGGGAAATTTTGAGATATCCTCCATCAATGAAGTAAATATAGGATATCACAAAATTGACCTATTTTTGGAAGAGATTTTATTAGATGGTAGGATAGATACCGAGATGTACAACTATTTGAAAGTGGAATATCCTACTGTTAGTACTATTGTAGGTATTCCCAAGGTACATAAAAATATTATGGATCCCCCCTTCCATCCAATCATTTCTGGAAATAAATCAAAAACTTTTCCTTTTGGAAAAGTAATTGACACCTGGTTAAAGCCAATATACGATAAGATAACTCATATCATAATTGATTCTTGGGATGTTTTGGCTAGACTAGTTCCTGAATTGTGTTATCTGGACATCATTCTAGTAACCATAGATGTTGTGGACCTTTTTTTATGTATACCTATGGAGGACGGGTTGAGTAGGTTCAGTAACAGTATTGTTAAGTATGGTAGTTTAGTGTGAGACACTATCTCTTTAATTTTAGAATTTATGGAAATGGTGTTAACTCACAATTATATATTATTCGAGGAAGAGTACTATAGACAATGCAAGGGGGTAGCAATGGGGGAGGCATGTGCCCCTATTTTTGCCAACCTTGTCCTCCTTGATTGGGAGACTGAATATATATTGCAATCTGTTTGGAAAGAAAACATCATTTGCTACATAAGGTTCTTGGACGATATATTTATTGTATGGAAAGGAAGTGAATGTAAATTGCAAGAATTTAAGGGGTATTTAAACACTTCCAGTGATTATCTGAAATTTACATTTAATATGAATAAAAGCTCTATTCCATATTTAGACACACTTATTAGTGTTGAAAATGGAAAATTTAAATAAAAAATATATTGAAAATATACTTTCAGCAATTCTTATTTGCAATACTCCAGTTGTCATCCAAACAGTCAAAAAAGGAGTATTTTAAAGGGTCAATTTATAAGAGCTGCTAGAATGACTTCTGAATATACGGATATGAGTAAAGAATTAAATCTAATAGGGAACATGTTTAGAGATAGAGGATACCCTATACATTTAACTGAGGACATTAAGACTTATGTGAGAAATGAATAGGGTAAAAAATATAAACCTATCTTAGGCACAGGGTCGATTAGAATGTTAGGTATAAATAAGAGAAAGGATGATGAAATCGCATCCAATTTCACGAGAGCCTGTATATTTCAATATGCACCATATGTATAAGATATAAGGAAAATAATACAGTCCAATTGGAATATCTTGAAAACTGAACGCAATGTATATAAAATGATGGGGGAAGAACCTTTGTTTGTGTCCAAAAATTGTAACAATTTAAAATGTGAACTGGAAAGGAAAATAATGAAAAAAGACAACACTGTTAAGAATATAGGTACCACCAAATGTGGACAATGTAATCAGTGTAGCCAGATTATTGGAACGCCTACTCTCCTATTGGAAGACACGAACAGAATGGAGATTACATTTAAGAAGGGTAATTGTAGAACCCCTCATGTAGTATATTTGGCCAAGTGTACAAAGTGTCCTTGTTTTTATGTGGGAAAGACAGACAGATGCCTTAAGAATAGGATATATGACCATGGGTATAGAATTAGAAAAAAAGATACAAAAAATGCTTTATGGAGACATCTGAGTGTCAGTAACAGTTGTGACACTTTTAAATTTGGCATATTGGAGTGTGTTAAAATGAACCCTAGAGGGGGGAATATAAGTAAAAAGTTAGGTGAAAGAGAGACTAGATGGCAGATAAAGTTAAATGCTTTGGTATATCCAGGAATAAATGACATCATATCCATCAAACCCATATTAGAAAATAATAGTTAAAGAGGGGTCATAGTTACATTTATGCTGTCTTGTTGACTACTTTTACATAGGGCTACAATACAGGCAGACTGTTTTGCTAACCTTTATAAACTCATGTTTTTTATTAAAACATTTATATATATATATATATATATATATATATATATATATATATATATATATTTTTTTTTTAACTACTGATGTTGAAGCCAATCATTTAAGGCATATTTATTTGATATTATAATAGTTATATGAGATACATGATTACAAGAGACAATGTTAGGACCGGATTGTGATGATTTAATATTGCAAAAAGTATAAGACAGAACAGAATAGTATTTGGAAAGGGAAATCACCTGATTTAGAAAGCACTGAGCACTTTAAATTTGTAATTGTCTGAATAGCAATGGATTAATGAAAATGATTGGTTGGTTTGTACTATATAAACCTGTTATGGTAATACTGGAGTGTTCTGGTGAAGTCTATGTATTGTTAGATGAAAGCGGTTAACCCAGTTATATGTACAACTTTTTAAACAGATGTTGAAGTTATTTTAAAAAATAAACGGAATTTATGGAAGTTTTCAGTGTTAGTGCATTTGCTGTCTGGCAGTGAACGGAGTTTGTACATTCATTTATTTCTTCATTTGTTGACCATTCCTGTGTGGAGTGATTTCACACCCATCAGAAATGCACATACACCCACACAAGAATGCCATAATGAGGCACACGCACAAACTAGGATCATTATAGAGCATGTGCTTGGGATGCTCAAGTCATGGTTCTGCTGCCTTGACATATCCAATGGAGCCTTGCAGTAATCTCCAGCCACATGTGCACACATGTTCATAGTATATGCCATGCTACACAATATGATCCTGCAGAAACAGCTGCAACAGGAACAAAACAGGGAACGGCCACACAGCCCCCCACCATTGCCAAGGTCTCCACAGGCAAAGATGGACTCGGAGGAGGAACATCCTGAACCTGCCCCTGTAGGCAGATGGAGGTGTGCCCAGTATGCCCTGTCCTTGGCAAAGAGGCAACGCATAGCACATACACTGACACTGTAGGGCCCAGAGGGACTGATCTCTCTCTGACTCACAGACACAGTAAAATGTATGCCAAGCATCACACCACCTATACCTTACCATGTATAGGCCATGTGCTGCATGCATCCAACATAGTCAGCCCTAAAGCACCATCCTCACAACTACTTCAGGCACAAGGTAAATCAGTCGTCTTAACAATAAATGAATGGAGTAGAATGTTCTGATAGCATATCTATGGTATTGATGCAAGCATGCAAGGGAATGGATTGGCTTACTGGGTTAACAGCAGACAACTGACAGCTCTGTGGGACAGCAGGAAGTGTATTCCCAGTAATGGCTTACCCACACTATGCAGTACCACCCTAGTTGACAAATACCACTGCAGTATATGTGGTGAGCCAAATAACTGGGGGGGGGTCATAGGTCACATGCATGGATGTCAAAGTGGAGGTCCCACCTCCAGCCTCACCCAGCAGATCAGCTGTAGAAAACCATACAGAAATGTCTGGCAAAGCCCCCCACATGGTGTCATCCATGAAATCCCCACCTACAGACTTACACAGTGATATCACAGCAGGTCTGGCCATGGCAGTATAGCTCTGAAAGGTAAGAAGTCTGAAACTACAAATGTTTATGCCAGAACAATCTGACCTGTCATTGATACTCTCATGCCTGTAGTCTCAAAGATAGGGCACACCACTATGCTAAATGGGACCAAAATGTTAAGGAAATATCAGCACAGTCTCTGCAAATGTGTATTGTGTACAGATGTGTCACCCCCCCACCCACAGTCCCTTAGAAATGAAGTAACTCATCCCTAGCCATAAGCAGCATCCAGCTGTCAACTAGAGTGATGGCTCAACATGAACAGAAAGCAATTGTCAGTAACACCTGAAGACAACTTACTGGTGCCATCCCAGGGGGGTCCACTGCCTGCAGCCTGGGAACATATGATCATCAGAATACAGTGCCTTGCTACAGATGGCCTGCATCTGTCACACCTGGCCTACAGGCCTCTGGCAAATGCCCATGCCTCACCCAGAGAGCCCTGTTAGGGAGTCTCATGGGGTCCATAACACCAGCATAACACAGTCTACAAAATGCAAATAAAGGCCATGCTGCTAACTGCTAGGAGCAAACCTGCCAGCATCAAAGAGCCAGAAATCTGGACAAAGCCATGAATAACAGGGTGATAAGGGTCCAAAGAGAAGGACACCTTTGAAATACTTCTCTAATAATGTTAGAAAGTTGATGGAATGATTGTATTAGTATGGAATGTCTGAAGGGTGTGAAGTCTGAAACTCCAATGTCAACTGTCAGTAATATCTAACTTCAACCCTGAGTGACTTACAAAACACTTTTCCTTGAAAACCACACTCATTTCAGCAACCAACCAAATACATGAGTCATGAATTTGGACATTCTGTGATACTCTGTACAGTCGACAGACAGGGCTAGGAGTCTAAACATAGGAATGCACTCATTGCAGGCAGTCCTAACCCTGGACGATGGTGACATGTCTGCACCCACAGAACTCTGGCCTACAGCCATAGGGAGTAACACACCCTTCCCTGATCACTCATCCTGTGCAACATCCTGACCCCAAACTGTGGCCAGCCAAGCAAAATGAAGTGGGCTATACATATATGTGAGACACATACACACACACACACACACACACACACACACACACACACACACACACACACACACACACACACACACACACACACACCTCCAGGCTGGTCAAACAGTCTGACACACAAGACCCTCCAAGTGCAGTCAACCTTTGAGAAGACCCCTATGTAAAGTACTGGTAGCTATAGACCAACGTATCTGACCCAGGTCCCCCCACATATCTTATCCCTACAAATCTATCTGGAGTCTATCTGTCACCCTGATCCTGCCTGACTTATATTACCCAACTATGGACTGGAAATCAGACCATGCCAGAACAGAAATGCACAGAAATTCCACCATTGTAATATATCAGCAAGGTGCTGGACTGTTTCCACAGCTCCAGCAGTCAACTGGTTGTAGGCACACCTCTCAACAGGCTGGATTCTGCAAGAATGCATAACGTTTGTCCCATAATATTGGTGCGTGCCTCATCCATCCTGTATTCCTCTGGTAAATCACTGTGATGATCTGAGGAGGTATGTCACAAGGTACTGAAGCAATAAATAACAGTGTCAAGCATCATACATGTCAGATATCTGCTAAAACAAACCCTGTAACCCTAGCAATCCATAGATTACTGAGAGAAATAGTCACAATCACCATATGGCCCATTGTCTCCCCATTTTTATAGGCTATCTCCAGATATCCTGCACCAACAGGTTGAGAGGTATGGCTGTAGCACAAACCAGACTGGAGTACAACAATCCCTGGAATGGAGTCCCACATTTACTATAGAAGGTCACACTGGTCATGCTCGTACACTTACAGAATTGTCAGTAGGATCTAGGAATTAACAGACCTTCCCCACCCAGTGCACTTCCCATTGCCCTACTTTAGCAGTCCTGAAGATGTCTGTCACCACAGAAGTACCTTTCGTCAGACCTCAGTCCTATAAGCTCTGTGGTGCATGCGATAACTGTGAAACACTGTACTACAAATAACTAGTTAGGTAGGAGTTCTAATCACAGTCCTGGCAAATGTAAATCTGTGTGTGGGTTGTGTTGTGTGTGTGTTTGTAAGTTAAAGATTTTGGGTCCATTCAAACCCAGTACACTTCCCATTGCCCTACTTTAGCAGTCCTGCAGATAATAGTCACCTTAGAAGTCCCTTTCATCAGACCTCAGCCCTATAAGCTCGGTGGTGCATGCGATAACTGTATAACACTATAGTACAAATAACTAGTGAGGTAGGAGTTTTAATCCCTGTCCTGGCAAATGTAAAAGTGTGTGAGTGCATTTATAAGTTAAATATTTGGGCCCATTCAAACCCAGTTCACTTCATATTGCCCTACTTTAGCAGTCCTGCAGATAACATTCACCTTAGAAGTCCATTTCATCAGCCCTCAGCCCTGTAAGCTCTGTGGCGTGTGCCATAACTGCATAACATTATATTACAAATAACTAATTAGAAAAGTTCTAATCCAAGTTCTAGTATATGTGTAGTTTAAATTATTTTGTGGCCTCTCTCACCCAGTACATCACCGATTGACATACTTTACAAGGGCTGGTGATGTTCCTCACCTTAGAAGTACCTTTGGACAATCTTCACCCTATATGCTCCGTGGTGTGCGATAAATACTTAATGCGATAGTAGCAATAAATAGGTAGGTAGGGGTTCTATTCTCAGTCCTGCCAAGTGTGTGTGTCTGTGGGGGGTTTGTTGTGCTTCTGTGAGAACCATATCCATTGGGGGGTTTGCTACTTTTTGCTGTTGCCCACCCAGTACATGTCCCAGTGTCCACATTACAAGCCCCACAGTTGTCATCCACTGTAGTGGGACCTGTAGATACTCTGCAGCCACATAAGCATTGTGCCATGTGCAATAACTATGTGACAGTATGGAATAGATAACAAGATAGGCAGCCCATCTAATCCTTGGATATCACTCCCCACTCAGGAATCATACACAAACACACTCAGGTAGCCAGCATCCCCTACATCAGTAGGTGGCCTGCAAACCGGCTCACAGATAGAAACCACAGCGTGAAAACAGCAGACTCCATGTCAGACTGCTGAACAGTCATGAGTGGAGTCTCACAGGTTGTGGACCTGGGTCCCCTCATGTTTGGGATCCACACCTCTGAGGACCAGCCCAATACAAAGGCGCCTTGGATGACAATGTTTGCAGATGACTAGAAGGTGGGTACTATTATTACCCCCCCACAAGTGAGGTTGACATCCTTCACAAAGGCCTCTCTAAGACTTATGACTGTTGTCAGAACTCTGGACATGAGCTCAGTGCTAAATGATGTGCCACCATCCCCTTTGGTACGACATGGTTCCCATAAAGTAATACATTTATGGTAGTCAACTGAACACTGATGTTGGTATAACGGAACTGGGAACACAGGTTGACATTGATCTCTATGGTGACCACCACAGTGCCACTGTCTTCCAAAAGTCCTTCCATGCGTCACTTCCCATGACTAAGGGTGTTGAATTCAGGAAGTAAAAGGACAGTGTTTCCCTGTACACTCCCCTCAATAGGCCAATCAATGTGTACTAAGGCCCATTTGCCATGTACCCCACTGGACATTGGCACCAACAGGAGAGGCTGCAAATGTACCTCACAAAGAGGATCTTAGGTAATACACTGGCGCCCCATATGGACAGACTCCAACAACTGCAATGAATCTCTGTCTCATATTTGCTACTTAGGTGCGAGCTCTGCCTGACATACACAACCATGTCTGACCCAATTCTGTCAGGAATGCTACATCCGAAGAAACCAATCTGTCCACACAACATGCCCCAGATACGTCAACCCCATCCTCACAATCAACAGGACATACTGGAGGGGCAGGCTCACAACCCAGAGACTGGCCACGCTATGGAATAGGTGTCACATACATGTCAAACAAAGCACATCATCGACCTCTTCAAAAGAAATCAGGAGGAGTGGATGGGGAATAGAATACCCACCCTGGTGATCACTCCAGTTACTATACTCAGTAGACACACTGAGGAATATCGTCAGGTGGCATGATGCCAGTGTATTCCCATGGGCTAGCCTTGTAAAGCCTCCATGGCCATTTGCCACATACACACCTATGAATCTTTGAACTTATGGATCTCAATACTGTCAAATGTGTGTGTATGCATTAGTGTGTATAACAATGTTTGTGAGTGTGTAAACATGTGGGTGAAAGTAGTTGGTGGCCTGTTTCACCCGGTACAACTAACATACCTTACAAGTGCTGTAGATGTTATCCACTATATAGGTACCTTGGGACACTCCCCAGCCTATAAGCTCTGTGGTGTGTGCAGTAACTGCATAACACTATAATACCAATAACTACATAGCTAGGGGTTCTAATATGAATCCTGGCAAGTGTGTGTGTGTGTGTGTGTGTGTGTGTGTGTGTGTGTGTGTGTGTGTGTGTGTGTGTGTGTGTGTGTGTGTGTGAATTATTGTAAGTGTGTATATCTGTGGGTTACAGTATTTTGTGGCCTCTCTCACCCAGTAGATCACCCATTGTCATAATTTGCAAGGCCTGCTGATGTCCCTCACCTTAGAAGTACCTTTGGACAAGTGTCACCCCGTAACCTCTGCGGTGCATGCGATATATGTGCAACAATGTAGTAACAATAAATAGATAGGTAGGGGTTCTAATTTCAGTCCTGGTAAATATGTGTAAGAGAAGAGTATTGTATGTGCATGTGTTTGTGTGTGAACAACATATATTGGATGGGCATGGTTTCATATTCTATGCCATGATACTCACAATACACATTCCTAGGTCTACTGTTGAGGTCCGCTGTTCACATCAGCCATAGTGGTATCTGTAGACACTCTTCAGCCCTATAAGCCCTGTGCAACAGTATGGAATAGTATGGTATGAATAACAACATAGTTTGGTGTGCTAATGTCAGTACTAGCAAGTATGTGTATGTGTGTGTGTGTGTGTGTGTGTGTGTGTGTGTGTGTGTGTGTGTGTGTGTGTGTGTGTGTGTGTGTGTGTGTGTGTGTGAATTATTGTAAGTGTGTATATCTGTGGGTTACAGTATTTTGTGGCCTCTCTCACCCAGTAGATCACCCATTGTCATAATTTGCAAGGCCTGCTGATGTCCCTCACCTTAGAAGTACCTTTGGACAAGTGTCACCCCGTAACCTCTGCGGTGCATGCGATATATGTGCAACAATGTAGTAACAATAAATAGATAGGTAGGGGTTCTAATTTCAGTCCTGGTAAATATGTGTAAGAGAAGAGTATTGTATGTGCATGTGTTTGTGTGTGAACAACATATATTGGATGGGCATGGTTTCATATTCTATGCCATGATACTCACAATACACATTCCTAGGTCTACTGTTGAGGTCCGCTGTTCACATCAGCCATAGTGGTATCTGTAGACACTCTTCAGCCCTATAAGCCCTGTGCAACAGTATGGAATAGTATGGTATGAATAACAACATAGTTTGGTGTGCTAATGTCAGTACTAGCAAGTATGTGTATGTGTGTGTGTGTGTGTGTGTGTGTGTGTGTGTGTGTGTGTGTGTGTGTGTGTGTGTGTGTGTGTGTGTGTGTGTGTGTGTGTGTGTGTGTGTGTGTGTGTGTGTGTGTGTGTATAGCAGTGGTTGTGAGTGTGTAAACTTGTATGTGACACTATTATGAGTACTCTCACACTCGGTACAGCCACCATTGCACCATTGCCATACCCCACAGGGTCATGTGATGTTATTCCCCTTACAGGTACCTTGTAACACTCATAACACTAGTAGTCCTGTGCCACCTGCAATATTTTTATTTATTTATTTATTTTATTTATTTTACATTTGTTAACCGGGCTAGTCTAACTGGATATATTTCCATTTTCAGTAGAGGCCCGGGGAGAAAAGCTCCGGCAATTATAGAAATTACAACATTAAAAATTAAAAATTTAAAATTTAAAGAATTAAATGTAGAAATTGACAGAAAAGGTTTTAATAAAAATACAAGAAGGACTTGTACTAAGAGATAGAAAGCAAGCTGTACAACCAGTATTAATAAGATAGAAAAAGAAGTTAGTTAATTAAGAGTAATTAATCTATTAGAGTTTATTGGCATATAAATTTGGGAGTATCAGTTAGTCTATCTTACTAGGAATTAGTATGTAACAAATGCATTAGGAGTGTTAGTAAGTTAAGTGAGAATAGTAGGAATTCGAAATTTAGGGAGCTTCAGTGGTATGGCAGTGTGAACAACATATATTGGATGGGCATGGTTTCATATTCTATGCCATGATACTCAATACGCAATAACTGCTTAATAGTGTGGTACCACAACTTGATGCGTAGGTGTTCCAAAAACAACACTGGCAACTGTGATCCTGTACGTGCATGTATGTGTGTGTGTGTGTGTGTGTGTGTGTGTGTGTGTGTGTGTGTGTGTGTGTGTGTGTGTGTGTGTGAACAATATTCTCTGTGTGTTTGGTCGACACAATATCATCTGGGGTTGAGGGCGCTAGCAATCTGTGGCGTGTTTCACCAACCACACTTACCATTATCCACTATACTAGAGCTGATGTCAACCACTATAGACTGAGATATAACCCCTCTGCCCTATAAGCTGTGAGGCACATGCAAGGACTGTTATACAGACCTGAGAAATGTGTGCAGATACAGCTGTACCTTGACAATGACATGGTCAATATGTTACAACACTGCCATACCGCTCATTGGTGATGTCTGCAGGGCCACATCCTGCTGACACACAGACAACTGAAACACAAACAGAATACAGCATGTGAAAACACATAAGCTTAGTGTTACTAACACCAATAATGCATCATGGCTGAAAAGGTACACACACTCTGATGTGTACCCATTACAAATGCCAGATGACAGCACCTTACAGAGCATCAAAAAGCTACACTCTGCTAAAGTCACCCTGTGCATCACACCCATATTAGCATGTCCTAGCATCGATGGTATGGATTGCATGGATGTGGCACAGGTATCATCATATGTACAGGGTGTTGTGTGGGTTTGCCAGAAACCTAGGCTGGGCTATATGGTTGACATCATGTGTGTGTGTGTGTGTGTGTGTGTGTGTGTGTGTGTGTGTGTGTGTGTGTGTGTGTGTGTGTGTGTGTTTGGCGGGTGTCCATTAAATGGTCTGTGCAGGGGTGGTGTGTGTGTGTGTGTGTGTGTGTGTGTGTGTGTGTGTGTGTGTGTGTGTGTGTGTGTGTGTGTGTGTGTGTGTGTGTGTGAACAATATTCTCTGTGTGTTTGGTCGACACAATATCATCTGGGGTTGAGGGCGCTAGCAATCTGTGGCATGTTCCACCAACCACACTTACCATTATCCACTATACTAGAGCTGATGTCAACCACTATAGACTGAGATACAACCCCTCAGCCCTATAAGCTGTGAGGGACATGCAAGGACTGTTATACAGACCTGGGAAATGTGTGCAGATACAGCTGTACCTTGACAATGACATGGTCAATATGTTACAACACTGCCATCCCGCTCGTTGGTGATGTCTGCAGGGCCACATCCTGCTGACACACAGACAACTGAAACATAAACAGAATACAGCATGTGAAAACACATTAGCTTAGTGTTACTAACACCAATAATGCATCATGGCTGAAAAGGTACACACACTCTGATGTGTACCCATTACAAATGCCAGATGACAGCATCTTACAGAGCATTAAAAAGCTACACTCTGCTAAAGTCACCCTGTGCATCACACCCATATTAGCATGTCCTTGCATCGATGGTATGGATTGCATGAATGTGGCACAGGTATCATCATATGTACAGGGTGTTGTGTAGGTTTGCCAGAAACCTAGGCTGGGCTATATGGTTGACATCATGCGTGTGTGTGCGTGTTTGGCGGGTGTTCATTAAATGGTCTGTGCAGGGGTGGTGTGTGTGTGTGTGTGTGTGCGTGTGTGTGTGTGTGTGTGTGTGTGTGTGTGTGTGTGTGTGTGTGTGTGTGTGTGTGTGTGTGTGTGTGTGAACAATATTCTCTGTGTGTTTGGTCGACACAATATCATCTGGGGTTGAGGGCGCTAGCAATCTGTGGCATGTTCCACCAACCACACTTACCATTATCCACTATACTAGAGCTGATGTCAACCACTATAGACTGAGATACAACCCCTCAGCCCTATAAGCTGTGAGGCACATGCAAGGACTGTTATACAGACCTGGGAAATGTGTGCAGATACAGCTGTACCTTGACAATTACATGGTCAATATGTTACAACACTGCCATCCCGCTCGTTGGTGATGTCTGCAGGGCCACATCCTGCTGACACACAGACAACTGAAACACAAACAGAATACAGCATGTGAAAACACATTAGCTTAGTGTTACTAACACCAATAATGCATCATGGCTGAAAAGGTACACACACTCTGATGTGTACCCATTACAAATGCCAGATGACAGCATCTTACAGAGCATTAAAAAGCTACACTCTGCTAAAGTCACCCTGTGCATCACACCCATATTAGCATGTCCTTGCATCGATGGTATGGATTGCATGAATGTGGCACAGGTATCATCATATGTACAGGGTGTTGTGTAGGTTTGCCAGAAACCTAGGCTGGGCTATATGGTTGACATCATGCGTGTGTGTGCGTGTTTGGCGGGTGTTCATTAAATGGCCTGTGCAGGGGTGGTGTGTGTGTGTGTGTGTGTGTGTGTGTGTGTGTGTGTGTGTGTGTGTGTGTGTGTGTGTGTGTGTGTGTGTGTGGAGGTGACTTGTCTGATGGTGATGTGTGTGTGTTTGCATGCACACAGTCATGCCATATGGGTGCCCTAAGTAGGGATATTTTGGACAACTGTGGGCCATACATGGCAGAATGTACAGTTCACCATCTCTGGCCAAGGACATGGGAACTGTGCATGCCGAGGGTATCACCGGCACTACCAGGGCTGAGTCCAGATGCAGTACTACTCCCTAATGGTGATGGCTGCCTGCTGGATCCACTTCCCTGTTGGGACCAGCCAGGCTCAAGTGCCCATGGCCTGCTGCATCATGGTGAGGACAGCACACCCCTTTCAGTAGTGCTGGTGGTAATGCCAGCATGGGTATGTGATAGTGCATGGCTGCATAGACCCTTAGCTGATTGTAGTGCTGCCCTACAGCCACAGGGCTGCTAGCCAGCATATGCCAAATGCTCAAGCACAGATATTCCACGGTCGAGGAGTGTCAAGGTCTCCCTCCACCATCTATCCATGACCCCAGTACGCACACAGATGGTTGCAGTGAGTTCATATCACCACGGACTCCAGGGATGTGCTCATCCATGACCCTGTGTATATGTCTGGCATTACATTCATTACATGCCTATGCCCCCATGATGGCCTGGAACAAGCGTCTGGTGACTTCTGCTGTGGCACTTGCACCAGGGGCATGACAGCCTGAAATCCTCCTCCAAGCACCCCTGCCCATCTGCCTGTATGGGACCTCACCAGCACTCTGGCTATGGCTAGTGCCTGCACTCTCACTTGCCATAGTCACCACAGTAGCCTGTTCCATGCCACCATCTGCCAACTGTCCATTATCTTTGGCACTGGTGATGGGGTATGTGTGGGCATTGTGACTGTGTGTGGGGATAGGTTTGACAACAGTAGAATGCCAACCAATGGCATGGATTCAGCCCCTGAAAACCCCACCTGTGCCTCAATATAATTATCATCATGGTCAGAGTCTGCAGAGACACTGACATCAGTATCAGAGTGGGAGGGACTGCAGCCACCATGTTCACCTGTGAGGGAAACAGCAAATGTAAATTACTACCACATACACAGACACACACATACAGGTGAGGTGCTTAAAAGGCATTACACAGACCTCACATTAGCCGATCGGGGACATTCACAACACACAGTCAGACAATAACATACACACTCTGGATGGACCCTCAGCATCATGCAGTGCAGCCCTTTCCAATTACCGTTACTACTAATATACACCTCTGGGATATGTGAGTGCTGTTAGTAGGTGACGGCCCTTCATCTAGCACACACTACACCCATGTAAACTATTGCCATTCAACTGTATAGCACTGTGGCAACTTCTACAGAGCATACCTCCCAACTGTACATTTTTTTTGCTGAATGTCTACATGTGTGGCTCGTATGTTTCATCTGTTCCTCAGAACTCCTGTGTTTGTCTGATACAGCACTGGGTTGACCTGCGGATTGGTGTCACTAATTAATGTCCTAATTTGAGATGCAGACTGTATAACCTGCAGTACACATATATTAAAATAAAGCCGGTTGCTCAAACAACTTCCCAAGCTTATAGTGGATATAGTAAGTGTTAACATGTCAGGTTTTTGTGATATATCACATGAGACCTCAGAAATCAGGTTATAACATTGTCATCATTTCATATGACAGATAACCTGTGCAATCTAATTGAAGAACATACACATCAGTTACAGGTAACATCTGGTAACTGAAATAGGTACAACAGGCTGGTTGCATGAGTGTACACACCCTTAAAGTAATACTCTGTTAAAGCACCTTTTGATTTAATCACAGCATGCAGTCCTCTTGGGAAGGTGTCTATCAGCATGGCATATCTTGACTTACCAATCTTTGCACACTCTCCCTCACAAAACAACTCCAACTATGTCAGATTGCAAGGGCATCCCTTGTGCACTGCCCTCTTCAGGTCACCCTACATATATCCTATTGGACGTAGGTGTGGGCTCTGACTCAGCCAGTGCAGAATGGTGCATATGTTGTGGTGAAGCCATCCTTTTGTTAATTTGGATGTATGGTTTGGGCCCTTGTTGTGTGGAAAGGTGGAATTCCTCACCATCCACAGCTATGCGGCAGACACCAGAATGTTTTGGAGCCACAAGAGACTGGTGTTTAGACCTATTCATAATCCCCTCTAACATTGGCTACAGCCCCAGTTCCATCTTGTGAACAGCAACTCCAAAGCAGGACACTGCCATCACCATGCTTCACCGTGGGAGTGGTGTTGTTGTGGTGATGTGCAGTGGTGTTATTGCGCCAAACACACCTGTCAGAATTGTAGCCAAAGAGTTCAACCATGGTCTCATATTACCATAACACATTTTCCCATTTGCTTTTTGGAGACCTGATGTATTGTTTTCAGACATTCACTAGGCCTGGATATTGTTTGGTGTGAGGAACTTCTGCCATCTTCCAACCCTACCCTATAGGCAGGACATATGGAGACCATGGAAGATTGTTGTGACATGTAGTACACACCCAGTACTTGCTGGAGATTCCTGCTACTCCTTCACTGTTGCTGTAGGGCTCCTAGCAGCCTGCCTGGCCAGTTTTGGTCTTATATCCTCATAGACTTTGGTGGGATGTTCACTCCTTTGCAATGTCACTGTAGCCCCATATTTTTACCTCCTTTTGATGACTGTCTTCACTGTATTCCATGGTATGTGCAATGCAGTGGAAATGTTTTGGTACCCTTCTCTAGGCTGATACATCTCAAACATGTGGTCCCTTAGGAGCTTCATCAGCTCTAGACGAACTGTGACTGTTGCTTTAGCAGGCAACTGGGTATATGTTAGAATAATCCTGGTAGGACAGCTAACTGTTATTTGCTGTTAATCAAAGAGTCTCTGTGATTGATGGCAGTTGTGTACCCAATAAGATGTACTGCTGTAGTTATATCAAAAGCTGCCTCAACAAAGTACTAGCTTCAGCCTTTGCACACATATGCATTTAGGTTGTTGTATTATTGTTATGTGCTATTATTGTTCCCCTAACAGATTTATTTGCTTTACAATTGAATTGTACATGTTATAGGTCACATGAAAGGTTGGCAGTATTTTGAACTTGTCTATTTTGTTCTCATTTTTGTATATCAGAAGTACCTGGCATTCTAGCAGGTGTGTAAACCATTTATATCACTGTATACCACTAATTTATACAATATGACCCTAGTTTTGAGCCTTTGTTCCCCCATTTTGTCAGTCTTTGACTAAATGTCTTGCAATGACAGGTTGTGAGGTATTCTACAGATATGTGACATCTCCTGCAAATAGGCCCCTGTAATGACCACTGTGATGCAATGCAGTAAATACCACCACAAGTCAACATGCAGATATTGTCAAATGGCCGAGTGTAACAGTTGTGTGCATAGTCACATGCATAAACTTTAGCATGCCTGGGGTACTGGTGAGCCACAACAGGAAAACCTCATACTTACTGGGTTCAGGCTTCTGTCCCATGTGTAGACCAGAGGGACCTATGTAGTTGTGAGGGAGCAGTATTGTCAGCAGATTCACATTAGACATTGGTACAAGATGAATGCTACATTTCTGCACAGGTACAGTACACACTATGATATTACACAATTTGCTGTCCTTCTTCATAGATGTGCACTTGTGTGCATTACTACACCCCACCCACTAATCCATTTTGCACTGACATATGCATCTAGAGACTCTATAGAAGACAGTTTATATGCTACCTCATTGCATTGATGTGCAGTTTGGCCTTACCTGGATGCTCCTAGCCTGTTGCCTGGGTGCCACCCACCTCCATGACTGCTGTTTCCCATGTTTGAGTTTATATGGGGGCTACAGCAAGGTTGGCAAGGAGCTCCTCTGTCACCATAAGTGGGGCCTGTGTGGCTGCCCCCCCCCACTGGTAGCAGTACAACCCCTTGCTACAGCAGCTGCCCTTTTCCAGGCACACCATATCCAGTCAGTTGTTCTATGCCTGACCTGATTGTATGTGTGTCCATGATGGCCCATGATGTTCACTTTGTAGACAATCTCATTCCACAGGGCAGTTGCTCCTGCAGATTTTGCTGGCTACAGCCAGAAAGGATGGCATAGTTTAAGATTACAGCTTCTGTTATGGCTGCTGTCATCACATCAGTGTAAGGCAATTGCCACTGCATGCCACCTGGAAGACATAAACAGGGAAGCACATCACAGGACCTCAGACATTGCCTAGCGTTCTTTAAAGAGCCAGCACATGAATATGGACTATCGTTATCCACCACTTACAAACACATCATACCCCTGTACCTGGCAGCACTGTATGAACATGCATTGTACTCCTGGTCCTGATTTGTCATGTTCCTCCCAATGAGGGCCAGTACATTGCATAAACCACCATTCATCATTCACGTTTATATAGAGGGATGACAGTGGCCATGTTCCTTGCAGATGGGATGTTAATGGTGCTCAGGCTTTGCTTGCATACAGTGTGTAATGGAGCTGGAAGCATATGCCTGGTTTCATGCAGGATGCAGACAGGAATGTTATCAGGCCCCAAAGGGACTTGCTTTTGTTAACTTTGATTAGGCAGTTTGCACCTGATCCATGATGATGAGGGGAGGGATACATGTGCTGTGCATATTCACCTATACTGATGGTGATCAAGGGGGGTGATGTTTGCCCTAAACCTGTCTGCAGCAGGTTGGCTGTAGCTATGGTGTGTGCGTATATGCTGTGATTGACCACCATTATAGGGTGGGTTGGGTTGTTACCTCTGAGACTGCAGACATATGTGAAGATGGCCTTGTGATTGCCCTTAGTGGGTGTGTCCTATTTATACTCATAGTTAGCCTTACAGTAATCCACCTGTGACCTAATATGCTCATTCAGTCAAAGGTTGACATGCTGTCCAGTTAGTGCATGCTCCTACTTTGCCCTGTACAACGAATATAGCATCACATTATGTGCTTTGTGCATTGCTGCTGTCCAGCAAAGGGGTTTACCCTACTATGGTGGAGACAAGTTTTACAAGTAAGGTATTGTTGAGGCCATACTGCTATGTGGGTGGTCATATAAATGTAGTAGGCATGGACATAGGGTCAGAACAGAGTTGGCCACCTCTACAATTTCAATGTGATACTCATGCTTATTATACTACTCATGTCTGTGTCAGGGCAATGACACAACCAGTAGTTGTAGAAGTGTAACTCTGTTGGATGCACAGAAACTAAGTTTACACACATGTACAACATGTACAGCTTATTTACCTGACTTTTGCATCCCATGTCAGTTATGAGGCAGCCAGGTACACCTACCCATGCATACATATGCACAAGTAATACTTGATATACATTTCTGTTCTATGTCAGTATGGCACACTGTAATTACAGTCTTGCCGCTCAGTCAGTCATGTCAATCTGTTAGGACAGGACATCTGGAGGACACCACACATACATGGTGGTCTAATGGCCACAATTAGTGACACTTTCTTCATATTGCTATAACACACGTATATTATTTGATAGTGCAGTAGCCTTTGCATTCACAGACATACCCTGGAGGATGTCTGATGCTCATATGGCAGGCAGACAGGAGAAAGGCTAGGTGTGTGGTAGTGAGGGTAGGAACTGTTAATGATGTTAGTATGACTGGTATGGGGACAGAGCTAGCTGATATGCTGGACAGAGGAAAGGTGGATATATTACATGTGCCGGAGACCAGATGGAAGGGGGGTACAGCTCTGTATATCGGAGTCGGGTACAAATAGTTCTATCATGGTGTGTATGGGAGGGGAACTGGTGTATGGGTTAATCTAAAGGAACATTATGCCAAGAGTGTTTGTGGAGGTGATAAGAGTGTCAGGTAGAGTGATGTTTAGGAGGCTGGGAATTGATGGTGTAATGATTACAGTTGGCAGTGCATATGCTCCACTAATTGCATGTGTGATGGATGAGAGAGATGTACTTTGGTCTGGTTGCATAAAGTAGTGATGACTGTACTCAAGGGTGAGAGAGTGGTGATTGGATCAGATTTCAATGGGCATGTTGGTGAAGAGGACAGAGGGGATGCAGAAATGATGGGTAGGTATGGTGTTAAGCAAAGGAATGCTGAAGGTGAGATGGTGGTGGAGTTTGCAAAAGAGGTTGGAAATGGGTGTGGTGAATACATAGTCTTACAAGACAGAGGGGCATATGGTGACATACAAGAGTGGAGGAAGATGCACACAGGTGGATTATCTCCTATGCAGGTGGGCCTGTTTGAAGGGGATTGGTAACTATAAAGTGGTGACAGGGGAAAATGTAGTTAGGCAGCATGGAAGGTTGGTCTGTGAGATGATGTTGGTGATCAAGAAGAGTGGGAGGAGTGTGAGGGCAGCACCATGGATCAAACGGTGGATACTGAGAAAGGGTGATTGTAAGGTTGATTTCATGGAAGAGTTAAGACAGGCAGTGGATGGCAGTGAAGACTTAGCAAACATTTGTGTAACTACATCCGAGCTAGTAAGGGAGATGAGTAGAACAGGGCTTGGTGTGACATCTGCATAGAGGAAGGAGGACAAGGAGACCTGGTGGTGGCATGAGGAGGTACAGGGGAGTATACAGAAAAAGAGGTTGGCCAAGGAGGAGTGGGATTGTCAGACAGATGAAGAAAGTAAACAGGTGTATAGGGAGGGATCTAGGACTGTTGAATGAAAGTTCAACAGTCCAAATCCAACATCACCGAGCACACTTTAACAAAAGCACTTTTACCAAAATAGCACTTTTGTTAAAGTGCATCAAAAAACAGAATAAAAACAACAAAAAGGTGTTTATGCAGGGGGGGCTATGCCCCCCGTGCCCCCCACACCTCCTACTTTAGTATTCTCACTCCAAGATCACACTACAGTGGGGAAAAGGAAAAAATTCCCTTATCTGCACCGTAGTATGATCTCCAAAGCAGTCATTTCCCCACGACTCCCTCTGGCTGCAGGCATACATATGCGAAAGTGCTTTTTCGGTTAAAAGCACTTTTGCATAAGTATGTCTGGCCATTAAGCCTTTGGTGAAAAGCACCATTGAGCATCAGTCCAAGACCCATAGGGAGATGCGGTGCATGGCAAAGAGAGTGGTGGCAAAGGCTAAGGATGGGGCATCTGAGGGGTTGTATGTAAGGTTGGACACCAAGGATAGAGAATAGGACCTGTACCAATTGGCTAGACAGAGACATGTAGCTAGGAAGGATGTGAAGCAAATAAGGCTGATAAAGGATAATGGTGGAAGTGTGCTCACAAGTGAGGAGAGTGTGTCGAGCAGGTGGAAACAGTACTTTGATAGGCTGTTGAATGAAGAGAATGAGAGAGAGAAGGTTGGATGATGTGAGTATGGTAAATCAGGATGTGCAACAGATTATCAAGGGGGAAGTAAGGATAGCTATGAAGAGGTTTAAGAATGGAAAGGCTATTGGTCCAGATGACATACCTGTGGAAGCATGGAGGTGTTTAGGACAAATGTCAGTGACCTTTTTAACCAGATTGTTTACTGTAATCTTGGAAAGTGAGAGGATGTGTGAGGAGTGGATAAAATGTGTTTGGGTATTGATTATGAGAATAAGGATGGTGTGCAGAGCTGTGGTAACTACAGAGGGACAACATTGATCAGTCACAGCATGAGGTAATGATAAAGGGTGGTGGAAGCTAAGTTAAGAAGGTAGGTGAGGATTGCTAATCAGCAGCATGGTTTTATGCCAGGAAAGAGCAGTACAGATGTGATGTTTGCTCTGAGAGTGTAAATGGGGACATACAGAGAAGGCTGTAAGTAGCTGTGTTATGTCTTTGTGGACTTAGAGACAGCATATGACAGGATGCCTAGAGAGGAGCTGTGGTATTGTATGAGGTGGTCAGGAGTGGTGGAGGAATCCTTAATAATGCTACAGGATATGTACAAGGCTAGTGTGACAGCAGTGAGTTTTGCATTGGGAGTGACAGGAGCATTTAAGGCGGAGGTGGGAGTACATCAGGGATTAGCTATGAGGCCTTTCTTATTTGCAGTGGTGATGGACAGGTTGACAGACATGATCAGACAGGAGTCCCCCTAGACTGTGCTGTTTGCAGATGACATTGTGGTCTCTAGTGAGAGTAGGGAACAGGTTGATGAAATCCTGGAGAGGTGAAGGTTACGGTCTAGAGAGAGGAGGAATAATGGTCAGCAGGACTAAGATGGAATATATGTGTGTAAATGGGAAGGAGGATAGAGGAATGGTGAGGATGCAGAGAGTACAGATTTCAAAGGTGGATAGGTGTAAATACTTGGGAACAACAGTTCAGAGTAATGGCGAGTGTGGGGAGAGGTGAAGATGAGAGTACGAGCAGGAATGTGGGTGGTGGAAAAGAGTGTCAGGTGTGATTTGTGACAGACAAGTACCATTAAGAGTGATATGAAAGGTCTACAAGAGGGTAGTGATACTAGCTATGTTATATGGGTTGGAGACATTGGCATTGAAAAAAGAGGTACACGTCAGAGCTGGACGTAGCAGAGTTAATGATGTTAAGATTTGTACTGGGTGAGGCCTAGCAGTGTCACAGTCAGTATTGTGCAACACACACTCCAGTAGTGGTCATATGTGAGCCATTCTTTCCTGGGGTGACTCAGGGCCTTGACCTGTGTTCTGTGCCACTGCAGACAGACACAGATGCTATGGCCATAGGTTCTGCTCAGCAATATATCAGTACAGCATGTGTTGTTAAGACATAATATTGTTTGAATTTCCTATTTTCCACGTTTGCGTACCCCCTAGTACATTCCATTACATGTTTGTTTGACATACCTGTGTTTTGTTTTCAGTTCATTTGGGATAATCCATCACTTTCAGTCAGTGTGTCTATCTTTCTATCTGTCTGTCTGTCTCTCTCTCTCTCTCTCTTTTTCTGTCTCTGAGACAGATGTAGGATATACATCTGTTTTGGATAGGCAGCAGCTTGCCTTTTGTAAGTTATGCTCATGAGCAGCTGATGGCCTGTGGATCAATTGGAATCCCCCACTTGCTAATTGCATGTAGAACAGCTGTTGTATAATTCCCATACCCAATAGCATGGAAACACACTCCTATAACTGAGTACTTCATGTGGGTGTTGCCCCTTTTCCTTGCCTGTGAGGAGGACCTCATGGAGGTGTGTGACAAACAGCATCACAGAGGGTAGTCAGAAATACAATACCTCTTTCAGCAAACACTGTGGAGGCAGCCCAACAAACTGGGGGAGAATGTTCCAAACATAGGGACAGAATGTAAGTATTGCTGTTATACAGTTGAAGTAATGCTAGTTTGACAGGGTTTGTGTGGATATGGCTGCTCTGCATCCATTTAAGTCTGATAGTGTTATGTGGTTGACATAACTCTCAACTGTAGGGCTATCCACAGACTGACCATAATTTGGACTCTTATATTTCTTGTGTTACTCACGCATTTTTTGGCCTTGGAAATTCAGTAGCATACTCTGAGGATTGCAGTCAGTAAATGGTAAAATCCATGTGTGTTTCTGACTTCACATCCCTCAGAACAGATATGTTAGAACAGCCCTGTTACACCAGCAACTTTTTCAGTTTATAACAGCAATATGTCAATAATGGCCCTGTGTTTGGGCCTCTGCCCCCCCAAGTATGTCAGGCTTTGTCCAGATGTTATGCTGTAAGAGGTGGATAGGTATAATATATCATTATATAGTGACTTCACTCCTGATATCATCCCAGTGATGTATCAGATTGCCAGACATGTTATGTGTAGGAGGTCTTATATATGAGGACAAAGCCTGGATGTTCTGTGGGACTCTATACCATTTATTTTTTTTATTTCATTTTTATATGTTTTTTATTTTACATTTATTAACTGGGATTGTCCGACTGGATGAGGTCCATTTACAGCGGAGGCCCGGGGAGAAAAGCTCCCCATACTTAACACAATAATAATGATATTATACAGAAGGAAAAACAGTGTCATCATAGCAGCATTTGAGGAACATAAAAACAGTAAAAAAATTCTCATCAGTAAAATTTACATATATACATTTTGTTAGTTGTGAATAGGACAAAAATCACAACCAAAAAACATATATCAAGGGATACCATTTTTCAATATCATGCTTACAGGGAGTCTAAAGTAGGAGAGAAAGAAAAAGATGGGGGAACCATATTGTAGGATTATGTAACACATAGACAAAGCCATGAACATATAAAATGAGACTTAAGGAAGTTTTTGAATTGTGTAGTATTTGATGCAGAAGTCACAGAAATGGGGAGATTATTCCAACTTTTAGCTATACTGTGTGAAAATAGAGCTTTACCTGCTGTGTTGTCGGCTGAGGAGATAGAGAGGAGTGATTTATTGGCAGGGCGGAGTGGACAATTTGGTGTATAGTGAGTCAATAATTGCTTTAGTGCTGGAGTTTTGTCAGTATGTTTTAGGATGTTATATGCAATGACTAGTTGGTGAAAAGTTAATAACTGTGGGAGTCCAAGCCACTGAAGTTGCCTAAGTGGTATACAATGATGGGTTCTAAAGGTGGAATTATTACCAAATTTGGCAATTTTGTTATAACAAGACTCAAGTTTGTCAAGATCAGATTTTCTGACATGGGTCAGTATTGGTGCTGCATACATTAATGTGGAAAGAAGTTGAGTTTGGGCTAGGGTGAACTGAGTCTGATGTGACAGAAAGTTTTTATGTCTATATAGGGTACCCATTTTTTTGTGCACCTTTTTGATAGTTTGAGATATATGGATGTCAAAGTGGAGGTTAATGGCCAAAGAGCTTGGTATGGGGAGAAGGTGAAATGACAGTACCATTTTCGTAAGAGATAGAGAAGGAGAGAGGAAAGGTTTTTGATTTGTTAGGGGTAAATAGGAGAAATTTAGTTTTGTTGGGATTTAAGATAAGTTGGATATTTGTGATCCAACTTTCCACTGAAGCAAAGGATTCTTGGGTGAGCCACTGTAGAGTGGTAAGAGATGGGGCTGAGCAGATTAGGGTCGAATCATCTGCATACTGTATCAGTGAGGTGAGCAGGGTAGAAGTATGCAGAATATTGGTGAAGATAGAAAAGAGAAGTGGACCCAATATAGAACCTTGAGGTACACCAATGGTGGTTGGATGTAAAAGTGATAAAACACCCTGCCACTGGACAGATTGTTGTCTGTCAGATAGATAGTTTTTAAACCAGGCGATAGTGTCAGGGGCAAAGGATAAAGAGGTTAGTGTATCTATTAGTATGGAGTGAGAAACCATGTCAAATGCTTTAGAGAGGTCCAGGAATATAGCAGATACAAAATTGTTATTATTTCTATGTTGGTTAAACAGATTTGTAAAAGACAGAAGAGCGGTAGTTGTGCTTTAGTGTGGGTGGAAGCCATGTTGTGTACAGGAGAGGAGATTGTTTGTATTTAGGAAATGCATGACCTGAGAGTGAATGCATTTCTCAAGTATCTTTGATAAAGGAGACAGAATGGCAATGGGGCGGTAGTTTGAGAAATCATAGGAATGGAATATGAAGAGGAATAATGTAGTAGATTTTCCACAGTTGAGGGATATAGGATTCCTGTATGGAGCAGTTGATAAGGATTGAAACAGGGTAGGATAAGCAGTTAGCAGCCATTTTTAGGAAATTAGCTGGTATACCGTCTGCTGCAAGAGTAGTGGGTTTTAGTTTTAAGAGATATTTTTTATTGTAGAGGTTGGGACAGGTGAGAGCATAAAGGGTGGTGTGTTGTTAGGAGCTGTTGTTGGCATGGATGAATAGCTATTTTTGGATAGTTGGGTGGATAGTGATTTAATGGATTCAGTAAAGTGATTGAATTGGGAGGCTTATTGCTATTTGTGTTGGTGGAGGTGGGAGCTGGTGTGGTGGTTTTGCCAGGTTTTAATAGGGAGTTAATTGCATGCCACAACCTTTGGGGATTGTTATAATGTTTGTTTTGGATACCTATAAAGTAGTTGTGTTTATCAAGCTTTGTTTGTTTTTTGGCTTGATTCCTTAGTCGTTGATAGTTTTGTTTGGCTTGACTAGTGTTAGCTTTCTTCCAGGTTTTCCATGCATTATCTCTGAACTTTAATGAGGCTCTAGGACTTACTAAGCCATGGAGTATAATGTAGTTTAGCTCTAAGTTTTCTTATGGGGGCTACTAAATCAAGGATGTTAGTAAAAGTACTACTAAAGTAGTCAACTGCTTGGTCTAAGTCAAGGGTGCATAATGGTTCCCAGTTACATTTTTTAAAGTAGTGTTGAAATCCTGAGGATTTACATTGTGATCATCTCTAACTCGTCTATAGAATGTAGGTTTGGGTAAGTTTGTGCGTTTCCTTAGGAGGAATGCTGGGAGGTGGTCGCCAAGTCCGTCTGGTAGACAACCTATTTGGTAATTATGTTCACAGTAGTTTACCAGTGTCCAATCTAGTATACATTCCTTTTGGGATTTTTTATCTACTCTAGTGGGTTCTTGAATGAGTTGAAAGAATCCATATAGGTTGATGTGGTTAGTGGGTTTTTTAGAGTTGCAGGCCAGCCAATCAGTATTTAGGTCACCTAGTATAATAGTCTCTTGTAGGAGGTTATCCCTTGTCCATTGTAGAATTTCCTCAATGATTGGGAGTTATTACCTGGCGGAATATAAGCACAAAGAATAGTGATGCTCTTTTTCTTGTTTAGCAGTAGTACAGAGCCTAAGGTCTCAGCAGTATGAAATATAGGTAGAGGAGTTTGTAGAGGTTGGAGAGTAAGTGTGTTTTTATAGACAATTGCAATGGGACCCCCTCCCTTCTTTCCCACTCTATCTAGTCTTAGGATATTATATCCTGGAGGAAGAATTTCTACACTCTGGGTGCTGGGTTTTAGCCAGGTCTCTGTTATGGTTAGAATGTCAGGGGAGTAGTGGGTTATGAATGCGTGTAAGTGAGGAAGTTTTTTGGTAAACTGTGAGAGTTAAGGTTGATGATAAGTAGATCGATGTGTGTATGTTAGGGGGCATGATGTTGCATGGCCCTGGATTTGGGTGAATATCTCCTGAGGTTAGGAGGTATTTCTTTAAAAGTAGTGTAAGTTTGATTGTTTGTAGTACATCTATGTGGAGTTTACATGATACTTTTCTAGTGTGGGATAGTGGAATGCACTTCTTATGTATGTGTAGTATTGAGTTGTCATTAAATAAAGAGAGGGCTATTGGGAAGCTTATGTGGGTTACTATAGGTGTGGAGGTATGTGTTGTATGGTAGGTGGTGTGGGGTAGTGGTGTGTTAGTATGTATGAATGTAATATAGGTTAGGGTTATGAGGGTTAAAAGGAGAGATGTTAGTAAGACTTGTATAGTTTGTGGCAGTGGTATTTGGATGCAAGTAGTGTTGTGCCTAAGAGGTGGTTTGGTATAGAGGTATGGTAGGATATTGTTGTGTAAGATATTTGTATAGGGAGACAATCAGGGGGAGTGGTTTGGGAAGTTGCAGTTAAAAGGTTGTAGGGAATGGTGAGGTGACAAGGGGTTAGAATAAATGTAGAAGTAGTGGGGGTGGGTGGGAAAAGGGGACAGGGTAGGGGAGAGGAGTGAGCCAAGCATAGCAAGACAAACAGAGCGGGGCCCAGAAACCACAAGACTGCAGAGACAATCTGTGAGCTCTATTCAAGGGAGAGCTGGAAAAGCAGAATAAGTGGGGTAAGTTCAGAGTATCTGCTTTCCTTAGAATTACATTTGTTAGAGCCTGTATTAATTACTGGTTGAGGAGTTATACAGGAAACCTGATCTGATAGTGCTAGTGCTGCGAGCTTCAGAGCGGACCACTACACTGCCACTTCCCCGCTTATTTAAGACAATTTACACAGATATTAACCTTTTTTCCTTTAGAAGTAGTGACAAAATAAAGATTAGTCTGCAGGAGGATGTTTGGCTTTATGCACAGCAGTCTTTTTATGTTGCGAGCCTTTCGTAAGGGTGGGTTGAGTTAAGGTAGTTAAATTGGGTGGTGTTCCTATGGGTAAGATAAGAAAAAAAAAGAGATGCAGTTTAAAACTAGTGAAGTAGACCTTAAAGTGCAGACATAAGCAACAGGGGAAATAATACAAAAGTTGCAGTGAAGAACAACAGAGTAATACAGTGGAACAATCAGTTACCAAACAAGATCTAATAATTAAAATAAGGTATACTCAGCTGTAATTAGTTTTAGTTGACAGTGTCTTAACAGCATACATTAGCCAATATACCTTATAGGTTTATAACTAAAGTCACTAGGTGTATAACTAAAAGTCACTAAAATCACAGCATTTCAATAAAGTAGTGGGTCACCATTTGTAAATACTATGTATAGACATTTCAGTTACATTAATAGCAACCCCAGTGTTACCAACAAACTACACTATCACTTTACATTAAATTATTCTAGGAGTTCAATCAGTAGTATACCCCTTTTCAGGCTTTAGTTGGGTAAAAACACAGTAAGTTACATTAATCCACTATGTCACTTGGTTCCTTTCTCATGACGTTAACACTAGACTACGCTAACACTTATACATTATGATTTATAACCTCATGCTATGCATTCCCTTTTAATATGCAGTTTTGTCAGTTTAGCAGTGCAAACAACACGTATGCCTATGTTCTCCTATGCCCCTAGTACATTTTACATTCACCTTACTATCACATGAGCAGCAGTATTTATGGATGCAAACTGTTTAAGGCAATTGCTGGACACTACATCTTAGTCTAATACACAGACATACAAGCAGGTTACTGTAGAATTGCACTTTACAACAAAGTTGACAGGACTGTGTGTTTCTAGCAATTGTTGACAGATTGTCAGGATTGTGTATCAGTGTATTGTGCATGTGTTATTTGGCTTGTGTAGGGAGGGGGGTAGATGTAAGTGTTATGGGTCCTTTTCTATCTGACTTTGCATGCTGCTCCAGTTTCTGCTGCTCTATCAGCTGTATATGTTTGTAGGGGCAGACTGACACATGTCCCATACCAGAGTCAGGCATCAGACTACACTGTGAATTGGGCCAGTATATGTAGGGGTAGTGTGTGAGTGGAAAACATGGTGATGATTTTGTTCACACGGTCCATATACTCTACTGTTCATGTCGCTTACCAGTATGTCAATTTGAATGTGGTGAGATTGGTTATGGGTATGCACTTTCACACTGGTGTCTGTCAGTGCTGTTACATCCCTGTAGTGCCTGATATATTTGCAATTACATGTGTATTCACCCATAGCAAAATAGGGTTAGTGTTGTGTCAGTCTGCCTGTAGTTTAGACAATTCTTGGTGATATGCCTAGCAGCTCAGTGTAGTTCCCTACTGTGATGTTATGTCCATATATATATATCAGATGTATTCTTGCCTGGGCCCCATATGTGTTGTGTATTTCTGACACATCAGTGAGATGATGTGAGGATTTATGTCAGTAAGTAGTGGGCAGTAATGTGGTTTTAGACTTGGGCTATTCCAGTCAATATATGTTACAACAGACAGGAGGGTGTTTCTGCATCAACTGTGTCACCTTATCTACTCCAGTATTTGGGATATGTTCCCAGTTTCATGGCTTTACCCCCCCCCCTTGTCAGGCTTGGTCCAGATTTGAGGCACTAAGGATTTATGAGCATACCTCTCGACTGGCCAGATTGTTTCAGATTGTCCAGGTTTATTGCTCATATTTCTGGTCTGTTCCACAGAATCATTATTTTCATTTCTGTGGTAAATCACTGTGAGGATCAGAGGATTTCTGACAGTAAATGATGACATACATTTCAGTTTCAGAACTCACATCCTTCTGAACATGTATGCTGACACAAACCCTGTTACTGGAGCAACATTCTACATTTATAACTGCAGTATGTACATTATGTCCCTGGTCTTGGCCCATTGTCCTCCCATTTTGACAGCCTTTGTCCAGAATTCTTGCACTAAGAGGTGAAGAGGTTTTATATGCATGTGTATATATATATATATATATTTAGGTTCATAGGTAGGTACTAGGCTATCGGCCCTGGGGCCTATACAAGCCCAGCCAAAAAGGTACCCTGGCATTTACCACCCAAGAAAATTATTTTCCTGTGCCACTGTCGAGCAAAGCCACAGAGGTGATCCCTGGGGTGAATTTCCTATTTCCCATCCAATCATCAAGATTTTTCTTGAAGAGTGCTAATGAGGAGCTTTATTTGATATAGATAGGTAGTTTATTCCAGAGTATGGGAAGTCTCTGGGACAGGAATCTATCCCTCCGGCATGTTTTGTTTATTGTGGTGACAAGGTTTAGGTCCCTAGAGCATGTAGCTTGGAGGGATTGGGATTTCTTTAAGTGGAGCATGTCCAACAGCTCTAGGTTTGACATAGCTTTGTATGTTAGGCAGAGATCACCTCTGAGTAGGAAATATTCGACGGAGTAAAGCTGGAATTTTTTGAGACGGTCTTCATAGGGTATCTGTTTGAGGCCGGTAATCCTCTTTGTGAGGTATTTCTGTGGCCTTTCCAGTTGTTGTGGATGTCTTATGAGGTACATACCAAAAGGGGTGCTGTACTCTATAATGGGTCTAATGAGTGATGAGTAGAGGGGAACAATGACCTCTTTTTTCGGGATGAGAAACCTTTTGTGATGAGGTGTGCCACGTAGAAGGATTTCCTGACTACTGTGGTGATGTGATTATCAATGGAGAGACTTCTGTCCACCTGTGTCCCAAGGTCTTTTATCACACTTTCGGTGTTAAGTACACTACCACCTATGTTGTAGTTCATGAGTACAGAGTTTTTACCAAAGGGGATGACAATGCACTTTTTGGCATTGAGCTTGAGGCCATGGCTTTGACACCAGGCATCTGTCTCAGTGAGGCTCTTTTGTAGGATGTCCATATCGTTAGGAGTTTTGATTATGGCTCCTAGTTTGCAGTCATCTGCGAACTTTGTTAGCCAAAGACCTTCTGTGTTAGCCTGTACTTCAGAGAAGTAGATACCAAACAGGATAGGACCCAGGACTGAACCCTGAGGTACTCCACTTGTCACTGGTCTGAAGTTGGATTTGGAGTCTGCTACTTTCACAGTGTGGGTTCTGTCAGTGAGCCAGTTGGCAACCCATCTTGTGACATAGGGATTTATACCTAGTTTAGTGAGTTTGCCTATAATTACAGAGTAGAGGATGGTGTTGAAAGCCTTGGCAAGATCTAGATAGGCTGTGTGAACCACCTTACCCTTGTCTACGGCTTTGGTGACTGCTTCAAATAAGTCTATCAGGTTTAAGAGACATGATCTGCCTTTTACAAACCCGAACTGGGTGGGGTCCAGAGTTTGGAGATTACCAATGTCTTTGTTTATAAGTTCCATGATGATACGTTCCATGGCCTTGCAGACCAGGCTCGTCAGGCTAATGGGGAGGAAGTTTCCGGGGTCTGTGGTGGCTCCCCCCTTGTGGAGTGGAATAACCATCGCTGTGCACCATTCAGCAGGCACAAAGCCTGAGGTGAAGCTATGATTGAACATGGTACTTAGGTGGGGTGCCAGTTCGTTTTGTAGTTTGTGTAGAACACAGCCTGGGATGTTGTCTGGTCTCATGGATGCTGTGTTCTTGGCTTTGGAGAGTGTGTTTTTTACCTGTGAAGCTGTGATTACAGGAACTTTGCATTCTTCCAGTATAGAGATGGGCTCTTTAGGGGGTGAGAGGGGGGTAAAGTTAGCATTGACCCTATCTGCCAGGATATTGGCAATATCAGTTGGGTCTGTATATTTAGTGCCATTGTGCTGTAACTCAGAGCAGATTTGAGTGTTGCCATTGAGATTCTTGACATAGCTATAGAATGCTTTGTGGTTGTCTTTAGAATCAGTGGTGATTTTGTTTTCATAACTAGCTTTGGAGGATTTTATCAGGGATTGCAGTTTCTTACCGAGGCTGACCAGGGAGCTCCTCCACTCATGGGATTTTACTCTGTTTTGCAACATTTTCTTCCTTCTGTTGTACAGTTTGTTTATGGCAGAGGACCACCAGATTGGCTTCCTTTTTTTGGTGGATAGCATCTTGGTTCTGTTTGGGATAGCACAATCCATGTACTCATGTAAGTGCTTATAAAGTGCAATTGTGTAGGATTCAGTAGTTGTAACTGTATTGTCCATCTGCATGGGTGTCATGAAATTAACCACTTTTGTCTTAAGAAGCATGAAGTTGGCTTTGGAGAAATGTTTTACCATGGTTTCCTTAATGGGGGTGGGTGCAGGATGTGGATATCTAAGGTAATTAGCTTATGGTCGGATCGGACCAATGAGGCATTGACTTCAGGTGTGGAACACCGGTCACTCATGTTGATAATGACTAGATCTAGGATATTGTTGCCCCTGGTGGGGTTGTGGATAAGTTGACCCAGGGCATTGGAGTTTATGAATTCCAGAAAGCGTTGAGCGAAGGAATTAGTACATGAGTAGTTTTCCCAGTTAATGGTGGGGTAGTTGAAATCGCCCATTATTAGGGTGTTTGATTGAACCCTAATATTTTCCAGGACATAAAGAAAAGAGGAGTGGGAATCTTGGGGCATGGTGCGTGATCTGTAGCAAGCTACAATTTGGATTGCAGTTTTGCCCATAGTTAGTTGCACTTGGATAACCTCGGCTGCATTATGCTGAGCAACTAGCCTGGAGGTGTGGATATCCTTAATGAATATGGACATACCTCCAACTTTGGTGTTCCGGTCCAGGTTACAAAGCCGAAAAGTCTGGTATGAGTTATAGCCTGGTAGTGCAGGGGTGCTCTCTGGAGCCTTGAACCAGGTCTCAGTCACTGCACAGATATCGATGATCTCCATTTTAAGGAGTGCCTCGAGTGAGTGCATTTTGAGATTTAGACTTCTAGTCTTGAGTAGCATCACCCTCAGTTTTTTCTTGTCTGTTCCTGTTACAGTGGTGAATTTATCATTTGAACCTTGCCTAAAAAAGGCACTATAGGGGCGGCAAGAACCTTAGCCAGTATCCAGAATCCCAGGGGTGACAGGTGCAGGCCATCTCTGGCAAAGTATCGTGGTCTGTCAACCATGTCATCCCAGGCAGACAGATACTGGATCCCTTTAGAATGGCACCAGAAGCTTAGCCAATTTTTGAAGTCAGTCATTTTGTCCTTGTTCTGCGGCATCATTCTGGGTGATGGCAGAATGCTACTCAGGGCTAGGGTCATACCTGCCTGGGCTATAAGATCGGAGAGCTCTTCCATGTCTCTTTTCATGTAGTCCAAGGAGGTACGTCTCAGGTCATTCACACCAACATGGACAATGACAGAGTCATATTTGTACTTGTTGTGGAGTGACCTGAGTGTGTGGATTATGTGGCAGATCCTGGCACCCGCCAGGCAGCTGACAGTAACCTTCTCCTTGTTTAGCCTGGTGAGTGAGACATCAGTGTCCCTGACTAAACAGTCACCTGTGACTAGTGTGTTGGGTACATTGTTTTGCCTTATTGGCTGTGGTTGAATGGCACACTGAGTCTGCAGGCTATGTGTCATTTGGGTTGTGTTGGGGGGGTGGAGGTTGCTTGCATTTCTGCTTTGGTGGTTTCTGTTGCTTGAGCAGATTATTATTGAGAGCCTCCATGAATGTTTTTGTGTTTCTATGTGTGGATTTTGTTGGTGTAGATTTAGTGAGACTATGTGATGAGTGTAGTTTGGTGCAAGTGTTTACCTTCTCCTCTTGACTGTCATATTCAGTCTTGATTGGAGAGAGCTTTACCTCCAGTTTGGCTAGATAAGTGCATCTCTCACAAGTTGTAGTGTTGGGTGGAAGGAGGAGAGGGTTGTCTGTGTACATGAGGTAATTTCTACATTGCCCCAAGATGCCCAGATTCATCAGATAGACAGGAGAGAACACTGGGAGCTGACCCTTGGACATGCCTGAATAAAAAACTATTTTCCTCTATATAAGTGAGGAAAGTGAGTACACGAGCTGTTTTTCTCTAAACAAGTGAAGAAAGTAGTTACCAAAACTGTTTTCCTCTAGGTAATGAAGAAGGTTGAGTTCTGTAGTAATTAGTAGGTTATTTAGTGCTTACAAGTTCTGAACAAATGCTGATCACGAATAAGCAAATTCAAGTGCTAAAACTAAGAATCTGTATCTGTATAAACTAGTTACAGGAAAGGGGGAAACAAGTGCAAATGCAGGCTTTTAAATCAGAAAGTTGAGAGAGATGGGAAAACTGCCCAAATGGCCAATAACTACAATTTCTGGGCCAGAACCACTCCTTATGTGGTAGATAGGTTACCTAGTGCTTACCATTCCTACTGATAAGCTAGAAGGCTTCCCTCCACCAACACAGAAAGCTTGGGGGGGGGGGGCTCAGAAGCTTACATATATATATATATATATATATATATATATATATATATATATATACCTTTTTGATATCTATACATATATTTATATAACAATATATATGTATATATTCTATATGTATTTGTTTTAAATGTATAGCTCCATATATCTGATGTATATACATTTTCATATTTATCCATCACCATACACATCTATATGTGTATATTTATATATACTAAACATGACTGATTCCACCGTGTTTGTTCCCTTCTATTATATACCTGTACTGAATGATATATTTGAAAAAATAGCATTCATTATTACAGCTCAGATGGTGTAATGATGCATTGCTCTCACTATGGTGTACAGGGTCCTGGGTTCAAGACTTGGCAGTGCTGATTATTTTGTTGCTGGGCAGAATAGTGGCTGATGGAGACAGGGTGATTGAGTGGGCTTGCATGATGGTAAGCAATGCCAACACTCAGTTAAACAGGAAACTGCTTAATCTGTGTAGATATCACTTAGCATCGTGCAAACTCACTTACTGCTGCTTATTGCAGCTTAGTCTCACTTACCCCTGTGCTAGTTTCTTTAAAAGAAAAGAAAAAAGGGGTGATAGGAAAGTGGTGAAAAGGGGACATGCAGAGGGAAAAACAATATGAAAGATCACTAGGGATGTGCAGGACAGGTGTAGGGAAGCTCCATAGCTGTCCATTTCTGATACAGCAACAGCTGTGCAGTTGTACAGAATTTGGAGGTGAATTTGGACACTCAAAAACCTGAAAGAGGGGGTGAGGACAACAGTAATGTGTTGTTAAGCCAATTAGACAAGATTACATGTGTCCAGTGGACACATGTGCGAAATGGATAGCTATGTATTGGGTGACATTTTTTGGGGGGAACAGATTGCCCTTTTTTTATAAGGTGAGAGTGGGATTTGGGGAAGGATAGTGGATACATTTGTGGAGGTACGTTGGGTAGGAAGACAGACAAGACAGCTGATAAGGATGGTATATGACACATGTGGGGGGGTAAACACCTTGGATGAGGAGGGTGGTTGGAAATCAGATGTGCATGAGCCCCCATACAGTTACAGTGGGACTGAGGTCCCCACCCATGGGCAGTCACCAATACACTTTCACAGCCCCAAAGGTGGCTGTGGTGGGGGCTGCGCAGGAGAGGCAGGCTGACCTCAAGATGCACCAGGCAGCCCTCAAGCTGGTGCAGCTGATCACTGTACTCTGAATGGAGGACGTTGTGCACCAGTCCCCTGACCTGCCTGCAGGTGACAGCCTCCTCTATCCCCTGAGGTGGTTCCATCCAAAGGTGGTGCAGGACCAACAGAAGCGGAAGGCTCGGGTTGGGTCCCAGATGTGCTGGGGTCCGGTTCCACGGCCAGATGAGGCAGAACATGTGGATCCACCGGAATCTGTCTTCCCAGACATGCTATGGTGTTTCAGTTTAAAAAATATGGTGGTTAGTCAAGAACAACACATTTCAGGATTAGTTATAACAACATGCATGGGTGTTCTGACTGACCTCATAAAATAGGATTGAAACAGTTGCATAGCAAACAGAACACACGCATATATGGAACCACATTAGGCATTATAACAGCATGCATGTTACATTGATAGTAACAGGCCACCAATGATAGTATTTGAACAGGGAACATTAAAATTCAAATGGTTCAATATTTGTATAACAAAAGGACACGTCCCAACAGTAGGTTTGTAGCCATTTAATGTGTATGAAGTATTGGTGCAGACAGGGTGGGGAGAGAGACAGAGGTCAATTAACAACTGGCTAGGCTTCAGTTTTCAACAACTGTACAGATCATTACTCTACTCATTACTCTCCATGACTGACCTCACTGTATATCTATCTATGGCCTGGGGATGGACAGTGGGATTGTTGTACACAGTGTATTGATTAAGCCTTCTTACAGCTAAAAGACACATTTCCTTACCTGGCAGACCTGTTAAAAAAATATGTGTTAACATTACCTGACTGTTTCTACACATATTCACATCCTCACAGTTACATATGTGACACTGACAGGAGTACCCAGCACTCGTGCTTGAGGGGTGTGGTACTGACATACTCCACAGGGGTTTCTATCTGTCTTCCTGGTTATTATTAGCAGTAACCATTAGCCATGACATTGTGACACTTGAGGGACATGTATCGGAACAAAGTGCTTGGTGTATGTATTTATGTTGCTGTCATTTTCAGACTTGGGGTTGGACAGTGGATATGCTGAACACAGATTGTATCAGTAAAGCCTTCTTAGAGCTATTACAAACATCTCCTTACCTTGCAGACTTGTGGAGGTAATTTATGTTAATAATACTCGACTGTTTATACAAATATTTACATATTCTTGTTTGATGATATGCATTCAGTGTACTATCACTGCCATGATTCGAACCATGCCTGTTTGTGCAAAAGGTGCATCACAGCTGCGTTTCATCACAATGAGCTACTGAGGATCTGTTAATTCATGTGTGACTTTTTTTCTCCCTAGTACTGTCTGGTTTGCACAATCTGACCTTGCAGTTAGACAAATACCCTAGGTAATGACAACTGTACTGCAATTTTCAAACAACAGATATGTGCTAGGTTTTCAGTAATAGTTGCATAAAACAGTTATTTTCTACCAGAAATACAATAACTATGCAGAACTCGTACACATTTATATTCCTACCACAACATGACAAAGTAAACACAACAGTCTGGGTTTTTTATTTTTATTCAATGTTACAGAGACCTTTATTCACCTGATGACAGTCCTTTATTCATTGCACAGAGTACACAGTTTACCTACTAGTTGTTGACAATCTACTACTTTCTATTTATTTACCCTCAATAATGCAAGCTAGATATTTACTCACAAGCCTCCCGGTGCAACCTTAGCAGCCTGCTGGCATGAGCATCAATATTTGAAGCCCTCTCATCTGCAGCTATACAGGAGATATATAAACATTTATGCATACCTATTGATTACATACTCAGGCTGGACTTTGCAGAACACTAATTGATACTGATACTTACACACTTCAGGGACATTCCATGCCTGTGCATCTCAGATCCACTGGTCCAAGCGATCCCTCTTCCTATGCTTCAGTTCAGCGTAATGGTGCCAGACCTGCTCACCAGTCTGAGGGATACCAGTGGCACTGGTGAGGTCACGTGTGAGATGTTCCCAGGCCTCCCCTTTGTATTGGGAGCCCTAGCACTGGTCCTGCAGGAGTCTCACTTCATGGTCTTTTACAAGAAGTCCAACCATGACCCTGGACTCCTGAATGCCCCAACGCTGCGCCCGAAAGCACACACCCTCACCAATGCCAGCCATAGTGCTTGCAGGTTGTACAGCAGCACGCCTTCATGAATATGCAAGGCATGCTGCTGTGCTGAACAGGCACGATCCGCTCAGTGCAAGAATAACGGGGACGATCAGCTCCATGCATGAACAGACTTATTCTTGCATGGAGCTTTCATGAATTCCAGGGTAAATGAAAAAAGTGTCTTTAATTTCTTATATAGCTAAAAGAATCAAACTCTAACATTTTGAAAAGGGAACTAGTAACCACTTAAAGTAGGATAA
>NC_056727.1:512528835-512561685 GCF_019279795.1 Protopterus annectens | reverse complement strand
GCTAGGTGGAGTGCATGCCTGCATGTGTGGGTATATGGGTGTTCACTCTAGGGAAGTGTGGATTGCTGTCAGCACATTGCAGTAGCAGCTGTCCGAGGCCCAATGTACAGTATGACAACACAGACAGCATGTAACCTGTGGTGTACAGTGTAAACTGTGTTAAGTGTTACAATGTGTGTAGTGGTCACAAACATGGTATCTGAACATGGAGCACCTAATGGCGCATTTCAAAGTTCGCAAATATCCAGTATGTGTGCAAAACATTTGATGTGGATCCCTCACCCGTTTGTGCTTTTTGCAGTCCAGGTATGTGCTTGTGAGGTATGATCCGGTAATAATCTGTACTTCTGGGTAGGTGTGCTGTGCAGAGCATGGAGGCATCCCAGGCACTGCAGATAAAATGTGAGTCGCGTACTAGCGTGTGTGCCTTTGCCGTGCAGTGACAGTGGAAGGTGCAAGCATTGTCCACATTATGATCGCATGCCGTAGTTTGCCTGTGACAGCCCTGCTGTAGACAGTCATGTGACACCGCTACAGAGGCAGTATAGCATGTGAAGATGTACATGTGTGCTCCACACCCCAGGCAGATGTCCGCAGGTCATGTGTGCAACAGCAGTGTGGTCGATCAGGACTGTCATAGTGGTCTGATACCACATGCCTGTATAAGTACAGTATGAGCATAGTCAACAGTTGCAGTGACAGAGTAGGTCAATGTACAGTGTCCCCTGTTCAGACCACCGCCACCGTGACACTTTGCTAGACACACACCCAGAGGGTGAATATACCGGTGAGCCATCACATGTCCCAGTACACGAAGCCTGTATAATGCCATCACAGGGCGGTCACAATAACATGTGGTATGACAGACATGTTGTACCAGGTGATGTGTCATGCGCGATATGTTGAGTTGCACAGCCGCTCACACGTCCGCAACATATCAGTGCATGATGCCCAGTGTAACATGATGTGTGGAACTGCACTGTGATCCACAACAGGGTTATCTGAGACAGGTGTGTTGTGAATGGTGTAACCCATGGTTCCACGGGATATACACTGGTGCTGTTGGCTGCCATGCTGGGGCCACAAGTGGTGCCTGCAGTGGTCATACAGACATACTGCACACATTGTTCTGGCAGGAATGTCCATTGTTGTGGATGATGTGTTGCTACGTGAAGGTAGGTGTGTGTTGTGAATGTTACCCATACAGATGTGACCATCAGGCGAAGTCATGGTTGTCGACGGCATCACACCCATCCACAGCTGTCAGAACCCTGTCCCCAGAACGGGTGTCAGCCGCCTCGCACTGTGTGACCTATGTGCAGATGGCGGAACACCTCCTACTGGCTGGCTAACAGTGTCATCTAGGAAGGCTATGTGATGGCTGGAATACGCCGTCATAATGTATAATGCCGGTATCCCAATGAAGTACATGGAATCACACACAGTACGCCATGGCTGGCATGTAAACCATGTATAACAATGACTGTGTGACAGACACAAACAATGCGGAGCCATGTTGGACATGCACCCAAGAGAACACCAAAGGAGGTATGTTGCACATATCGATGTACAACTGTCAGCTATGGCCATAGCATGGATGCAGACGATATCCCCACAGGCAGTACCACGCCATGTAGGTAGGGGGACATTGCACGACTACATGTGACAGTTGCTGTACCGACACATGTACTGCATATCCGGCATGTAGGGGTAGCAGTGGTACGTGACTGTTGTACATGCCTGTACATATGACCATGTCCCACAGGACATGTGTTATGTGTGTACAACACGGTTGTACCGGCATCAAGCTGTGAAGTGTATGGCTGCCAGTGTACCTGTGTGACATGGTCTGCAATGGGTGCAAAGGTACGCAGTAGTGCATTTCATGCCCACATGCCCCACACAGGTGCATAGCCTGAACATACAATACAAAGAGGGTGTTGGATCATAGCAACCCACAAGAGGAGATGGGTACGGGTGGCAACCCACTACCACCCGTTCGGGTAAGGTGTGCATGTCCATGACACAGTAGCACCCGAGAAGCTAGCAGTACAGCAGTACAGGGTGGCATGCATATATGTTCACTAATACCCCTGTGTGTCCCTCCACTGGCCCGTGGACAGACAGACACCAACACAATGTGCAGAATCGACATGTGTACAGCACATCACCGCTGCCTACTGTAGAACAGGCTTGCTGTGTAGACATGTGCACAGAAGGTCTGCGCCAGCCACACTCAAACACGTTATGTGTCGAACCCCACCATTATTTTAGCCCATGCCACAGACAGATGTGCACGCATCTGTGTATGTAAGTCTGGGAATGTCCCCGGCCTAGCAGTATAGCTGTGTCAGTGTTGCGAACAACATACGGAATGGGCTGTGTGTGTGAGGTGTGCGTCATACGTGTATGGTCCGATCGACGATACCATCAGTGCCCCTGCTATGTGAACATCCCTGTCCCCATACATGGATACCCATGCTGTGCCCAACACCACGCCCCCCGTGGGAGGGATGGCGCTGTGCGGTGCACCAGCTGACATGGGGGTGGCAGCAGGCACTGGATGTAGACATATGTGGTACCCATGTCAGGCCAGGCAAACATCCATGTGCATGGGATAGCAGTGTGTGGGCACATACAGCACTGTGTTGAACAATATCGCAGCACATAGCACCTGTCAGGGTAAATGAGTAAGTATGGATCAGCGATACGTGCATGCACCAGACACACCGCCACCAAGCAGCTGCAGCCTACCTTGCAGAAGGCCAGTGTCCACACCATGTTGATAGACATGTGTAATGTCCATATACACATAAGCAATGACATATGGAATGACAGCCACCCTGCCAATATCAGTACCCCCCAGGTGGGTCACATCCCAGTGCCATGTATGTGACATACCCTGCCATACCATGCAGCCCTGCTCAGCAAGGCTGCACGTGCTATCACAGTCCTACATGGTGCGATGGACAAATGGCACTTGCACTATCAACTGCCCACACCAGTAATGTGGCAGTGATGCACCCTGTGGTGTCACAGGTGCTGTGTGTTTGTGTGGACAACGGCGGCGCACATGCTATGCATGACCTTTCCTGCAAATGTCACATGGTTACACATTGTCCCATGTGTATCACATGTGCAATACAGGTGAGCCGTGGCAGGTTGGCCAACACCCGCACAGTGCTGTGTAGATGTACATGGCACAACACATGCATGTACAGGTGTCCATGTCTATGTGTGCAGTGCCACCGCTGACGCTCATAATGGCCGCCAGACGTGATGCCTACTGACATATACACAGCATCCAGGTGAACAGTACAACTGTTGTCACATTGGGACACGTGCCAACTGATATGAACACAGGCGCAGGCAGGTACACATGTCCACAGCAGGCTACCATCAACATGGTGTGTGTACAGTGTGATGAGTTGACACACAGATATGATATGAAACCCACTGCTTAATGGTGTGACGGCAACACGGCAGCTGTGTCACTGCCATGATGCATCGCAGAGATTACTGTGCAGATGTTGTACATGTCATAGCAATGTATGTCCAGCAGTATGCCAGTACATCAGTGTAAATGTGACCTGTCACCATCATTATGTCTTACAGATAATGCCACATTCCCCGCTGACAGCCTTCAGCCGCCAGGAGGATGACGTGATTATCCCGTTGCTCCACGACAACTACGATATACTATTCAGCCATGTGCCACAACAAGCACAGCAACGGGACGACTTGTGGCAGGATATGCGCAGGAGGGTGAACAACGGGTGGCAACAACCGCACCTACCAGCAGATCCGCCGACACTGCACAGACCTAATTCGGCACGCGAAACAGCGTGCCGCCGCAATCGCCAGACAACAAGGTGGGACAGGTGGTGGGCCACCAACCCAGCCCCCACTCACACACACGGAGGAGCTCCTGGCCAGTCTGGGGACACCCAGGGAACAACATGCAGAAACACTCGCTGCCATCGTGGAGGTGGGTGTCTCCCAACCAACGAGCCTGGAGCTGCCTGGTAAGTCAGTCTTGCATGTGTGTATGATAACTGACGAAGGTGTGGGTGTCATAGTACACCACATAATGTACCAACACATGCCAGGTATATGGCCACACAAGCTGCATACTACAGTATGCTACGTTATGTTTGCAGACATGTGCATAACACATGCTACCACACAGGTACATGATGTGACATGCACAGTGCTTACTGTGGCTACAGTAATGGATAATGTGTATACTGTTGTGTCGCCGCTATACAGGTACCTCTGGCATGCCGCACAGACATGGGTCCACCGCAGGTGAGACTGTTGCTAGTAATAGGCATGTTACACTGTATAGATATTCCCCATGTGTCCAGGTATGACATGCACACCTGGGTCTGCTCCAGTCACGGTATACAGGTTGCACCACCCGACACACACGCCACCCATGTACAGTAGATACAACCGTTAGTATACACCGCATGACACCACATAACCCATCGGTGTGATATGTGCAGTCAGCTATGCATACAATGGTGGAGGTGTTCTACAATGGCTGCATGTGTAGTATGCATCGGAATGCCTTTGCGGTAAGCACACAGTACCACATAGTGAGCTGTGATCTGGCCAGCACACAGGTGTTACCAATGTGACCTATGCCCCTGCATTCTGTGCACATCGCCAGACATGGCACATGACATGTCCCATGCACGTGGTGTTCTGTCTGCAACATTGTCACACCATGACATGACCTACGCATGACATAGCAGACATCCACAATGTCTGCATAGCCTTCGGGAATGTGACACCTCAGACTAGTACGGGTGTATGTCACATGGGCCACCACAGAGATGTGTACATGATGCCCATCACACACAATTGTCCATGACCCAGTCAAACATGGCCATGGGTGATACCCACAGGCATGTTGCCACACAGTACATCTGCAGTGGGTAGTCATCTTTGCACCCTGTCCACACATAGTGCGATCATAGCTGTAGTGGACCCCCTGTACATCTGATGTGGTACACCAGACAAACGAAATGCCTGTCTGCAGCCACTGGAGGTGCCACCAATGTCTACCATATACGTGCTGTGGAACAGCATGACTGTGTTGCAGACATGGCAATGCAATGCGCCCATGTTACGTATCGCACAGAAACATACCTGTGTCTTGCTGCCATGCAGTGGCACAGTGCCCGTATTCCCCACTGTACAGCTATGTACACAGCTCACACCAACCACACCTGCACAGACATCCTTGTTACACATGCATTCTATCTGTAGCCTGTACACATAACACTGCACTGTGACGTCCAGTTTGATGTGGTGCATGTGGTGGGACACCATTGTCACATGTCCAGATGTTATCGCACATGTTTGCGGTGTACATGACAAAGTGACGCCAGCCATGTGTAGTGTTAACCCGCCTGTGGCCACACGGTGTATCACGGTGATGCATGCAAACTACCATGAATGTGTGTACTGCAAGCCTACTGAAATGACACCTGCTTGATGTAGTGTGCACCCCAGGGCAGTATGCATACTACCACTATTAATGTCTGGCCTGCATTCACTGAGCTGTGGTGTGGGAATGCTGCATGCCACCTGCAATATCACATGCATGATGTGTCTGCATGTGTGTGTCTGCGTGTGTGTGTCAGCGTGTGTGTGTCTCCGCATGTGTGTGTGTGTGTGTGTGTGTGTGTGTGTGTGTGTGTGTGTGTCTGCGTGTGTGTCTGCGTGTGTGTAATGTATCTTACAGTATGTCTTTGTATCCACAGGTGCTGTAGGTGCGTTCCTCCTGCGGTCCATCTGATGCTAGTGTCCCCACAGATACTAGCGGTGATGACCATATGCATGAGGCACAGGCAGGGTCGTCACGGGCAGAAGCTGCGCCATTGGTTAACATCCCACCTATGTCCCCTTCATCTCCGCACACGGTTCAGATGCCGACACATACCACATTACTGCTGCCCATAGAGGAAGGACAGTCATCGCCTGTTGGCACTGAGCAGGACTGTGTGGTGGCTAGAGAAGGTGCGGTACACACCATGTTGCCAGTGTAATGACTGGTGATGTGCCACACAGGCATGTGGCTGGTCCTGCTCGTACGAGGAGCTCTGGTAGACATGCACCTGCCCCACACGGTGCAGCAGCTGGTACCACCAGACGCATGTTTCAGACTGTAATGGCGGCACAGGCACGCCGAACGGCAGAACCAAGAAGGGCAGAGGCTGCAGAGGGCCGCAATCCATTCCTTAAATGAGAACATCCAGTCATTGGCGAATGCTCAACAGCAGCTTGCCGATGTTCTGGATAGGAGATTAGGTGAGATGGTTGGAATCCTCGACCGAGGCATGTCAATCCGCGAGCGTGAGCTGTCTGTGCTGGAACACCTGGTAGGGTGAGGCATAGGACACGTGGCCGTAGGCCAGCAACACCACCTAGTGCAGGTGGACGTGCGCCAGCTACCTCTCATGCCCACTCACACAGTGCTGGTAGCAGCAGTAGTGCAGCTGGTGCTACACCAACCACACCAGGACACAGCAGGCCACGTGGACGTGGCCCTGGCCGGTCCCAGCATGGACACGGTTCCAGCGGACATGTGTCATCGGAGAGTGGCCACTCCATACCTCCACCCGGTAGTGCCCGTGCGACCCCAGGCAGGCACGGGTCACGGCCGCAGGCGGACACAGTGAGCCATACAACCTGCACTGTACAGTCTGGGGCTGCCAAGTATACCCCGTGTAGGCATCACAGATGGCTGAACTGTGTACACACATACCCACACACAGCAGATACAACTGTAGGGCTCCACCACATCCACATGCATACTGCACAGTCATGCCCAGTATATGCACACGCCCTTACACACACACATGATGTCATCCATTGGTACAGCCTATGCCCCTGGCACACATATCACCCTGTGCATATGATGAAGCCTCTGCCGCAGCACCGTGTTCCACACCATCGGTGCACGGTTATGCAAACATATTCTGATGCACAGGGTGGACAAGATAGTGAGAGGTGTATGTGATACCTGTGTCCGCATAGTGCGCGATGTGTATGTTGCAGTGGTTGTGTATGACAGGTGACAGGTGCGTATGTGACGTGGGTTGTGTACCGACATCATGCAGCAGACATACCATGTAGTGCAGGTGCAGCATACATTGATCTGTGTACACGGTATGCGTGGCGGTTACATGTGTAGCACCATGTTGGTTCTGTTAACCTGTATGCCAAATATGGTGTACTTGCATGTGCCTACTGGGAGCACTGTTATCAGTCCCCCACGTGTAGCTGTGGGTTACCCACAGGCACATCTGGCAATATCAGCATACCACAGGTACCCGCAACCTGCATGGACCCCTACATAGGTACATAGGCGCATAGGTACATACCAGCCTATGTGCCCTACGGCATGTGTAAGCCTAGCCAGAGTGTGTGTGGCTGTCACCACCCCTTAGGATGAGGATACTACATCCATCGGTTCACTGTCCCTCTGTCCAGCAGTGACACAGAGATGATGCCTGGCGCATACCTACGATCACACATCCACACGTCAGGATTACTCTTGGACAAAGTCAGTCAGTGGCTCTGCTTCACATGGGCTGGGAATCCTTTCCATGTTGTAGGGGGTCTCTGGGCGATGACCCTGTCCCCCCAGCACGTCCTATTTATGTCCGTGTTGAGGTGTCTGTCAGTTGCATCTGTGCGCGTGTTTGCTTGGAGCCTAGGAGGTGGAACATGTCCATGTCACCCAGGTCGGACATGGCCGTGTATGACAGGCACAGATCACCTCAGAGCAGACGGGCTGAGAAGGTATACAGCCGGAGTCTCCTCGGTCGGGCAGCATGTGACACATGTCTCAGCACCTTTATCCCTGTGTTGTGGAACGTTTGTGGTCCTTCCGAGTGCTGCAGGTGTCAGGTTAGGTACATCCCAGATGTGGCGTTGTATGCAATCATTGGTCTGATGTGTGAAGAGTACAGGGGTACAATGAACTCCCCTGATGTGGATGTGAATCCTTCCTGACCAGGTGGCCACAGTGGAATGTCTTCCCAACCACATTGGCAATGTGAGTGTCGACAGAGGTTACCGACAGGTGTGGTACCCATGTCCCTGATCACGGCCACCATGTTTAATGGATTACCACCTATATGGTAAGTCGGGTGAACATGTCTTTCCCACTGGGTAGGTCTACACCTTCCTGGCATGTAGCATCAGGCCATGGCTCTGGCACCAGTTATCCATTTCTATGAGACCCCAGGTGGATGTCCGTGTCTGATGGGGTGTTGAGTATGGTGGCCGGTGTGCAGTCATCTGCATACCTTGTCTGCCACAATGCCCCTATGTTTGCATGCACATTGGAAGGTTGAATGCCGAACAGGAGGGGGCCCAGGACTGAGCCCTGTGGGCCACCAGTCGAGACCAGCTTGGAGTCTGACATGGCACCAGGAACACAAACCCTGTGTGGTGTGACCTCCATCCAGTTGGCAAACCATCGTGGTGACATATGTCTCCACATGTACGCTAGTGAGCCTTTCCATGCTGCCCACGTGGAGTGTTGTTTGAACGCCCCGCCAGGTCATGGTAGTCTGTGCAAACCGACGCACTCCCCATCAATGGCCTTAGTGACCCCTCCAGACAGGTCGAGCAGGTTTGGGAGGCGGATCTGCCCTTGACTAAGTCGATGTGGGTATGTTCCGCATTGGCTGTACACCACTGTCTGTATTTATGGGCTCCAGATGGACCTCCCCACAGCTTTGCAGACAAGGCTTGTCAAGCTGATAGGGCAGGGATGTCTACAGTCCATAAGAGCACTACCCTGGTGTAGTGGGACCACAGTTGCCGTATGCCATCCAGCGGGGACCCAGCCCGTAGTAAGCCTAAGATGACACAGCGGCCTTATGTGCGGGGCGAGGGCCTCAATGAGGTTGTGTAGCACACAGCCAGGGACACCATCTGGTCCCATTGGTGCTGTGTTCACCGCTTAACAGATATCAGATCTCTCCTGGGCATACGGGATGTTTGGGAGGCTAGACTCTGGTGGATGGATACGCCCCTTGGGGGTAGATGTATGCATGGAACATGTCCGCTGGTTTGTTGACAATGTCTGTGGGTTCAGTGATCATTGTACCATTCTGGAGTAATTCCGGCATGACTGTGTGCTCCCACCCATGTCCCTACCACAGCTAAGGAAGGCCCTATGGTTGTCTTATGTGTCCTCTGCAGTACCACTCCCACAAGCGGCCTTGGATGATTGTATGTGTGATCGTATGTTAACGCCGGTATTAATCAGTGATGCCTTTCCTGGTACTGATATTGCTCTGTCATGTATTAGCTCCAACCCTTGTTGTACAGTTTGTCAATGGCTGGGGTCCACCAGACCATGTGCCTGCCTTCGGTGGACAAGGTCCTGATGTTATCAGGATCGCTTGGTGCAGACATCCCTGGGGTGCTCATAGAAGGCATTTGTAAGGGTTTCAGCAGTGTGGCCTGTGTTTACCACTGGCATGGAGGCCTTGTAGGGTACCACACCGGTCGTATGACGTGTGTGGTTCGCTGTGGAGAGGTCGTCACTGTGGTCTCCCATGCCGGTGTTGGGTGCAGGATGCGGATCACCAGTGGATTCACTATACGGTCTGACATCACCATCGAGGGATGTACATCCTGTGTGGAGCATATCGTCCCCATGTGTGATGATCAGAACTGGTATACGTCCCCCCCTTGTGGGTATGGTGCATGGTTGTTCCACAGCAGTCAGGTGTATGAACACCTGTGACCTTTGGAGTAGGGTGTTGTGTCCTGGGTAATGTTCCCGGTCTATGTATGGGTGGTTGATGTCACCCAATATGACGGTGTTGTGAGAGCATTCACACTCACCAGTGTCTTCAGGAAGGCTGTGCAGGTATCCTGGGTTTGGGAGGGTGGTCTGTAGCATGCAACAAACTGTAGGGCAGTCCTAACCATGGTTAATTGCACCTGGATATTCCCCGCTGCTACGTGCATCTCTGCCAACATGCAGGTGTGTGTATCCTTCATGGAAATGGTGTCTCCTCCTTCTGTGTTAGGTCCGGGTTATGGTCCTGAACGCATGATATGGGGTATGACCCGATAGTGCTGGGGTGCTCTCAGCAGCCCTGACCAATGTTTCAGTCATAGCACTGACATCGATGTCCTCCATACTGAGGAGGGCATTTGAGGGTGTGCAGCTTGGCCGTAGACCACTGGCAGTGAGCAGTATTATCCTGTGTGTTCTCCAGGTTTGTAGTGTAGGGTGGTAGGTTTATCATTCCAGCCGTGCCTGCAGTGAGCACTGTGGGGGTGGCAGGTGCCTTCGCCAAACCCTTGAAGACCAGGGGCGACAGCTGCCAGCCATACCATGCGAAGGGGCATGGCGTGACAAGCATGTCATCCCAGGTATGAGGAATCTGGATCCCCTCAGACTGACACCAGTAACCAGGCACATTATCAAGGGTGACCACATTGAGCCAGTATAGTGGCATCATACTTGATGAGGGTGGGATACTGCCCAGGGTCAGGGACATGCCTGGGCTACACAATCTGAGTGGCCCTCTATGTCTCCTGTACTGTATCCCAGGGTGGTATGCCACCAGTCGCTGACACCAGCATGGGCAATGACCGCGGCCTTACCTGTACATGCTGCGGAGTGACCTGAGTGCGTGTGTTATGTGGCGATTCCAGCGCCCGCAGGCAGCATACTGTGATCATTCCCTTGTTCAGTGTGGTGGGTGGGACGCCGGTGTGTCTGGCAGTGGCGCCACCCATTACAGGTGTGTCTGGCAGTGTGTGTGTCGCCTTTGGGGTTCGACAGTTTAGCACACAGACGCTGAGAACTATGTGTTGCATGTCCTATGTCTTGTGGAGGCAGTAGCTTGTGTGTCTGCTTCAGAGTGCTCGTTAGGTTCGTGACATGTCTTACAGTGCCTCCAGGTATGTCTTAGTGTGTTCATGTGTTTGATTAGCATTTGCGATAGTCACATGTGACACTGGGTATGTGGTGTGCATGGTGTCCTTCCCCTCCCGCGTGGTCTTGCCGCGTCATGGTTTGAGAGAGCACAGCCCCTGTCTGGCTATATAGTTGCATCTGTCACATGTATTATGTTCATTGGGGGAGGTGCGGCTTGTCCGTGTCCATGAGGCACCTGTAACAGTGGCCAGGACGCCCAGATTCACCATCTGAACAGGAGAGGTCGCTAGCAATTGACCCTTCGACATGCCAGAGAATGTGAATGCATTTGCTGTGTAACCGGTTCAGAAGGCACCTATAGGGAAGTGGGCACACAAGGGGACTCTAGGCCAGTGTAGTACTCCATTTAGTATACATGTACTTTATCTATGTAGGAATACTATGGGAGCAGGTGCAGAGCTTTTGTGATATAGAGAACAGACAGTCGGGATTGCAAGAACAGAGGTCATACACATAAACCCGCGGAGCACGGAGCCGGATACATTGTAACGTTGTTTACACGGTACATGACGCACATGTCCACACAGATACTGCACCTGACGCCTGTGGTCGGTGCCACAGGCTACGGTGGACAGAGACATCACATACATGGCATGACACAGTACAGGTATGGTGATATTCTGCAGGTGTCGACGCAGTGTGCTGGCTACTGACCGCAGGTGTCACCTGTCAGCTGTGGTGCACAGTGTTCGACAGTCGGATGCTGTACCGTACAGGAATATTCCCGTATTCATGGGCGCATACACCTCTATGGCACACACACCATTGTGTGCAGATGGGGACACCTGTCTGTGTGGTCGGCACCTCACAAGACAATGCACCGACGCGCCATGTCACAGGGGTGGTCTTGCACAAGTGGCCAGTAAGGCTCACAGGTATGGCAATGATAGGGCTGTACAATGCAGCACCACTACGGGATGGTCACCCTGTGTGGTCAGTGTCCAGTCACAACACGATATCTGCATACACCCTCTCAACAGGCAGCAGACATACACACATGTTGACACACTGACATGGTGGTGGCCACACATGTCTACACGGAGGGATGACTGGTTGCATGTACTACACCATCCACATCGATGCACCCCACACTGAGGTAGGTACAGATCTCCACCATGGTGTACAGTGATGTGTGGCACGTGGCACATAGTCCCCCCGATCTGTGGCATACATGGGCACACATTCCTGCACACATGTTGGTGCTAGGAATGCCACACCCGCTACATGGGATTTGTGCAGGCGCAGCGGTATGTGGTGCATCCTGCGCTACCACTGTATCTGGCAGCTGTGCCAATATCTGCACGTGGGAGGTGGTAGGGGTTACAGTGGCAATGTGACATATGGTCGATCCCGCATGGCCGATGGGTATGCATCATGGCAGCGCTGTCATGTAAAGGCGACATAGCAGACTGTATGCACATGGCAGGGTAGGATGGTGTGTGACACACGTAGACCAGCACCTGCACACATGCATGTGGACAGGTGTTTAAACAAATGGTGTACACACAGACTGCCATGCGTGCTGTTACTATGCCACCATATGACGGCCCCCATGATGGGTGTGCATGTGGGAGGAGGTTGCAACTGTGTTACGGACACCAGACACTGCCCCTGCACGGCTGCACCGCACAGTACACGTGTCACATGTATCCCCTGTTGCCATGTGTGTATGCATTGCTACGTTGTGACATGTGTGTCAACATACATGGAACATGGACTGTGGTTTGGTATCACAGCTGTCACAGGCAAACTGTACAAGGGTATGTGTCCCTGTGAACACCGCTACACCCTGTAGGGGTGCATACCACAGACATGTATCTGCCTTCCTTCGTGTGTATTACCGCACGCCTGTGTCATGCATGTGGTACATCACAGGCTTCAGATGTCCTGCGCAGTCCATGCACACAGCCAGGAAATCACATATGTCACATATCCGACATTGTTTCACTGTGGTACAGCTGCAGTCATGTGTCATACCTGTGTCAGGCCCGTGGTATGTGTGGAGCACGCCTGTCCATGTATACCAGTACGGGTGGACTACATCACACCTGTGGGATCATTGATAGTACATGTGTACTCTGCATGACGGACGACACCGCCACATAGTCTTCTGGACATATGTCACATGCAGTTTCTGGACCGTGAGGCATACTGCTGCACCGATGACATGGTGCTGGCATAGCAGCTACAGTGTACACTACGGTGTGTACATGTTCAGCCTGCACTCGTGACGCCTGTGCTGTCATCTGTGTGTGTACGCAGGACTGCATGTGTGTCCACCCCGCGCTGTGTACGGGTTTACCTGGCCGTGACTTGCGGTGTGTGCACTCCGCCTGCATGCCGGACGGCGCCAGAAAGCACATACCACGCGGTGTGAGCATGGCCGGTCGCTGTGGTGTGGGTGGACACACACGACGGTCCAAATTCTGCCTCCCATGCCGCCGCCCCATGTGTATGCCTGTCTGCACTGTGCCGATTCTAAGTGTCTGAGCATGCCCAGTAAGCAGCTGTGTAGATGGACACACAGTACAGTGCACACCGCCTGCCTGCATTGATACCCGGTGCATGCCTGTTTCCTCCGCAACTGCCACACCTGTGGCAGGCCCGGGTTGCTGTTGTGTGGCTGGACACACATGCCGGTCCACATTCTGCCTCCCATGCCGCCACCCCATGTGTATGCCTGTCTGCACTGTGCCGATTCTAAGTGTCTGAGCATGCCCAGTAAGCAGCTGTGTAGATGGACACACAGTACAGTGCACACCGCGCCCGTCTGCATTGATACCCCGGTGCATGCCTGTTTCCTCCGCAACTGCCACGCCTGTGGCATGGCCGGGTTGCTGTTGTGTGGCTGGACACACACGACGGTCCACATTCTGCCTCCCATGCCGCCGCCCCATGTGTATGCCTGTCTGCACTGTGCCGATTCTAAGTGTCTGAGCATGCCCAGTAAGCAGCTGTGTAGATGGACACACAGTACAGTGCACACCGCGCCGACCGCGCTGATACCCCGTGAGCATGTCTGTCTCCCTTCGCAACCGCTAGGTGTGAGAGGCATGGCCAGTACACCAGTCGGGGTACACACGACGGTCGGCACCGATGTCTGCTACTAGGCGTAGCCATGGCCATTGACATCCTGCATAGCCATGGTGACCATCCAGGTGACTCATATGTGGCTGTCATGCCACATTGGCTGCCTACATCCTGCACACGGATGCCCTCTCATAGGGTATACTGTAATGTGGTGCATCCCGTATTCATGTCGTGATGTACTGCTCCGTAGTTAGTTGGTATTCCCGACCGCAGCACTACCGTGTTACTGTACGGCCACCTTGGGATGGTAACAGGCTGTGTGACTGCGCACTCTGTCTTCATTCCCTATCGGCCGCATTGCCTCTGCAGATGATACCACCCACCTAGGGGTATGCCTCCTGACAGTGCTGTGCTCAGTAATCTCGTAGCTGCTCTGTAAATGCTTCATGCTGTAGTGAGTTCATGTAGGTAGGCGTAGGTTCGACTCTCGGCCCTTCCCTGTGTGTGTGTGTGTGTGTGTGTGTGTGTGTGTGTTTCCAGCTGCCTCTGCAGATGAACATGCTTTTAGACGCTTCGCAACACATACCTTGGCTATTGCCAGCTATTCCCACGGGTGATGTCACCCGCCTAGAAGTATGCCTCTGACAGCGCTGTGCTCAGTAATCTCGTAGCTGCTCTGTAAATGCTTCATGCTGTAGTGAGTTCATGTAGGTAGGCGAGGTCTCGACTCCCGGCCCTTCTGTGTGTGTGTGTGTGTGTGTGTGTGTGTGTTTCCAGCTGCCTCTGCAGATGAACATGCTTTTAGACGCTTCGCAACACATACCTTGGCTATTGCCAGCTATTCCCTTACGGGTGATGTCACCCGCCTAGAAGTATGCCTCTGACAGCTGTGCTCAGTAATCTCAGTAGCTGCTCTGTAAATGCTTCATGCTGTAGTGAGTTCATGTAGGTAGGCGTAGGTTCGACTTTCGGCCCTTCCCTGTGTGTGTGTGTGTGTGTGTGTTTCCAGCTGCCTCTGCAGATGAACATGCTTTTAGACGCTTCGCAACACATACCTTGGCTATTGCCAGCTATTCCCTTACGGGTGATGTCACCCGCCTAGAAGTATGCCTCTGACAGCGCTGTGCTCAGTAATCTCGGTAGCGTGTTCTGTAAATGCTTCATGCTGTAGTGAGTTCATGTAGGTAGGCGTAGGTTCGACTCTCGGCCCTTCCCTGTGTGTGTGTGTGTGTGTGTGTGTGTGTGTGTGTGTTTCCAGCTGCCTCTGCAGATGAACATGCTTTTAGACGCTTCGACACATACCTTGGCTATTGCCAGCTATTCCCTTACGGGTGATGTCACCCGCCTAGAAGTATGCCTCTGACAGCGCTGTGCTCAGTAATCTCGGTAGTGCGCTCTGTAACTGCTTCATGCTGTAGTGAGTTCATGTAGGTAGGCGAGGTTTGACTCTCGGCCCTTCCCTGTGTGTGTGTGTGTGTGTGTGTGTGTGTGTGTGTTTCCAGCTGCCTCTGCAGATGAACATGCTTTTAGACGCTTCGCAACACATACCTTGGCTATTGCCAGCTATTCCCTTACGGGTGATGTCACCCGCCTAGAAGTATGCCTCTGACAGCACTGTGCTCAGTAATCTCGGTAGCGCTCTGTAAATGCTTCATGCTGTAGTGAGTTCATGTAGGTAGGCAGAGGTTCGACTCTCGGCCCTTCCCTGTGTGTGTGTGTGTGTGTGTGTGTGTGTGTGTGTTTCCAGCTGCCTCTGCAGATGAACATGCTTTTAGACGCTTCGCAACACATACCTTGGCTATTGCCAGCTATTCCCTTACGGGTGATGTCACCCGCCTAGAAGTATGCCTCTGACAGCGCTGTGCTCAGTAATCTCGGTAGCTGCTCTGTAAATGCTTCATGCTGTAGTGAGTTCATGTAGGTAGGCGAGGTTCGACTCTCGGCCCTTCCCTGTGTGTGTGTGTGTGTGTGTGTGTGTTTCCAGCTGCCTCTGCAGATGAACATGCTTTTAGACGCTTCGCAACACATACCTTGGCTATTGCCAGCTATTCCCTTACGGGTGATGTCACCCGCCTAGAAGTATGCCTCTGACAGCTTGTGCTCAGTAATCTCAGTAGCTGCTCTGTAAATACTTCATGCTGTAGTGAGTTCATGTAGGTAGGCGTAGGTTCGACTCTCGGCCCTTCCCTGTGTGTGTGTGTGTGTGTGTGTGTTTCCAGCTGCCTCTGCAGATGAACATGCTTTTAGACGCCGCAACACATACCTTGGCTATTGCCAGCTATTCCCTTACGGGTGATGTCACCCGCCTAGAAGTATGCCTCTGACAGCGCTGTGCTCAGTAATCTCAGTAGCGGCTCTGTAAATGCTTCATGCTGTAGTGAGTTCATGTAGGTAGGCGTAGGTTCGACTCTCGGCCCTTCCCTGTGTGTGTGTGTGTGTGTGTGTGTGTTTCCAGCTGCCTCTGCAGATGAACATGCTTTTAGACGCTTCGCAACACATACCTTGGCTATTGCCAGCTATTCCCTTACGGGTGATGTCACCCACCTAGAAGTATGCCTCTGACAGCGCTGTGCTCAGTAATCTCGGTAGCGTTCTGTAAATGCTTCATGCTGTAGTGAGGTCATGTAGGTAGGCGTAGGTTCGACTCCCGCCCCTTCCCCGTGTGTGTGTGTGGTGTGTGTGTTCACAGCTTCCCTAGTAGAGTGGAGTTATTTTAGACGCTTGGCAACACATACCTTGGCTATCGGCGGCCATTCCTTTACGGATGTTGTCACCCACCTGTACATGTGCCTCTGACGGTGGTGTGTTCGCTGGTCCATGTAGCGTGTTCCATACCTGTGTCATACTGTTGTGCGGTTGGGTATGTGGGGGTGTGGTCAATCACCATGCCTGCCACATGTGTGTGTGTGTCCATGCTCCCAGCTGCATGGGTTCATAGGGTATGGCTTTGAGGTTTCCGCAGAACACTCATATCCTGCCGCCATCCCTGTGTTTGTGGATGGTGAGACGCAGCTCGTGGACTGCTTGTGTGCCTGCTGTGTTTGGCGACCTCCGTAGCGTGTTCTCCACGTGCACCCTGCTATGGTGTGGTGGGGTGGTGCTGTGTACGTTACACGCACGGGCTTGCCACATGTGTCCGTCTGTATCTCTGTCATTGTATATCTACGCACCTATGTTGTGCCCGTAGTGCTGCTCTTGCATGGACAGCTGTCTGTCCCATGTATCGCATATTTGCACGGCTGACACATAGAACTGTGGTACGATGCATATCCACTCATTGTCCATGCACTGTCCGTATTCCAGAACACCCTAGAGACATCTGCTGGATATCGTGGCAGACAGCTATCCTTGCTGTACTGACACTGTACCCGTACACGCCATAAACCTTGTGTGTAATTGACTATTTATGGTGTGTGTATGTCTAACTGTGCTGTATGCATGGTCGTGTATGTCCCGCTATAGCCATCTGTGCAGGTGTCGCCACTATGGGTAATCCTTGTGGACCGCTGTTTCATGTGCACTTCTGCACATACCTGCAGACCGTACTACCCCTCCTACGGCAGCGGCCTTAGATCGACTGCTGCCCTAGGCTGTAGGGCTCCATGGTGCACACCACCACAACACATGGTGCCCCCATCCTGGTATACCTACATGACACACCTACTAGACAGGTGGCCCTACTAGTGCGGCGCCCTGGGCAGCCGCAGGATTGGCGTATGCCTACGGCCGGCTGTGAGCACATCACGCGGCATACGTCTACATTCTGTGTTTTACAATGGCTAGGTTATAATACCAGAGGGGGGACCTCATCAACTATGCTTTAGAATGCGGATTTAGATGGATTATTAGGTGGAGGGTTGACCACACACCAGGGCTGACCGGTGAAACACTGATGAAGCCTCTTTTGAGAAGCAGGTGGCTTAAAAACCCCGTGACAGGAATGTAGTTTAGGTACAGATATACAGTTAACACACATTAGTCCACTCTTTCAGTTGTGTACCACTGTATTACATTGATATGATATGCATATCTTCTATATATATTGTTTGATCTTTGATTGATGAGTATTAGGCATAGTACAATATCATATAATACATGTGTTACTAGGATGTTTTCTGAGATGTTAATATATGTGTGTGTAGTTAACATTGCCTGTGCTTTCTATGCTGTGGTTACATGTTCATTGTTTGCTGAGAAATTAACCAATGAAAGTGTAAGGGGATATTTAAAGCCTGGATGCTTCTATGTCATGTGTAAGTCTGACGGAGCCTACGGGTGAAAGCGCTTACATGTCCATGAAGTAACCTTTGTATACCATTTGTGACCTGTCGTGGACAATGTCTACGCTGACTGTTTCATCTACCTATGTGTGTTTTGGATTGTGTGCCATAAGGTGCCAGCGGTTCTTTGATGTTGATTAGGTGTATTCCATGGTCAATTGACATTAATCCTATTAATTCACTGAAGGATGTTCTCCATAAGTGGGAACGCCATAGTTTGACCATCCTATGACCTTCCTAGCTGACGTTGTTTTTGTGCCATTGGTATGTGTTCCACAGGTCGCCCATTTCTTCCGCGGTATGGAAGCGAGTGATCCCCATTATGGTGCTGGCAGATTGAGTGCTGTGTACGCCGGTATTCGCACGGCGGTCTGGCTTTGTATGGGGAGTGTCTACTGTAGTCCCTATCTGTATTTCCTGTGTTATGCCTCACTGCAGCTGTGTGATTCCACCAGGTTTGCAGTTATGGGTGACATCTTGGTCCCACGCTTGTCCATCCATGCCGATTGCCTACTGGACACTGGTATAGAGCAGTACACATTTCACACCTGCATTTAGCATTATCCGTGGATGCTTTGCACAATTAGTGGGGAGTAAGGCATGTGCTACTCCCACATCCCTCCCACGGTGCGGGACAACGTATTATCTGCCAAACAACACCGAGCCCCATTTCTGCATACCCAGGATCCCATGGCTGCAACCTACGACGGTTCCCATTACACATCCGTCATGTGTGCGGAATGGGATGTGGACGCACTCTATGGACTCTACAATCTGGGAATTTCTGTTCATATGTCCTGCATTTCATGGACAGTTGTCATCAACCTTGAACACGCTGGAGGTGCATATGTCTGGCTGTACCGTAGTCACGGCTGTCAGTTCTTCTGGGTCTCGATCGCAGCTGGTTGACATTGCATACGGATGAATCTTTGGGGTCCTACTATGAACACCAATGTGCATATGTAAAGTGTAGAACTTGTTGGACTGTGTCCATCTGGCCAGTGGGTTTGACTGCTGCTGTATGTTCCCAATCGCGGATGTCTGCTTGCTACCCATATTATGTAGTGCTACATTAACCAGGTTATTCCAAACTGAACCCAGATGGTGTAAATCCAATGATGCAGGCTAGGAAATGCTTTAACTAATCCTCAGATGTCCCATTAGGGAATTTCCGCCACTGTATTGTCAAAATAACACAACCAAAACATGTAGATCCTATTAATTCATTGAAGGATGTTCTTTATAAGCGTGAACGCCATAGTTCAGAGATCCTATGACCTTCCTAGTTGACGGTGCTGGTGTGCCATTAGTATGTGTTCCGCAGGTCGCACATTTGTTCCGCAGTATGGTAGCGAGTGATCCCCATTTTCTTGCTGGCAGATTGAGTGCTGTGTACGCCGGTATACGCACGGCGGTCTGACTTTGTATGGGGAGTGTGTACTGTAGTCCCTATCTGCATTTCCTGTGTTATGCCTTACTGCAGCTGTGTAATTCCACCAGGTTTGCAGTTATGGGTGCCATCTTGGTCGTGACGCTTATCCATCCATGGAATTGCCTACTGACACTGGTACACGGCTGTACCCATTTCACAGCTGCATTTATCATTCTCCGTGGATGATTTGCATTATTGGTGGGGGTAAGGCATGTGCTATACCCACATCCTCCCACGGGCGGACAACGGATTATCTGCCAAACAACACTGAACCCCATTTCTGCATACCCACGATCCCATGGCTGCAGCCCTCGACGGTACTCATTACACACTATTCATGTGTGCGGACTGGGATGTGGACGCACTTCTATGGACTCGCCATATGGGTATTTCTGCTCATATGTCCTGCATTTCATGGACACCTGTCATCAACCTTAAACACGCTGGTGGTGCATATGTCTAACTGTGCCGTAGTCACGGCTGTTACGCCTTCAGCCGCCGCTCCTCCATCACGCTTTATTGCATAGGGTTAAATTTTGGGTCCTACAATGGACACCGATGTGCATATGTAAAGTGTAGAACCTGTTGGACTGTGTCCATCTGGCCAGTGGGTTTGACTGCTGCTGTATGTTCCCGATCGCGGATGTCTGTTTGACTACACATATTATGTAGTGCTACGACATCCAGGTTTTTCTAACCTGAAACCAAATGGTGTACATCCAAGGATGCAGGTTAGCAACTGCTTTACATAATCCTCAGAAGTCACAGTAGGAAATATCCGCCACTGTATTGTCAGAATAACACCACCATAACATGTAGATCCTATTAATTCATTGAAGGATGTTCTTTATATGTGGGTACGCCATAGCTTAACCATCCTATAACCTTCCTAGTTGACGTTGTTGGTGTGCCATTAGTATGTGTTCCGCAGGTCGCCCATTTGTTCCGCAGTATGGAAGCGAGTGATCCCCATTTTCTTGCTGGCAGATTGAGTGCTGTGTACGCCGGTATTCGCACGCCGGTCTGACTTTGTATGGGGGGTGTGTACTGTGGTCCCTATCTGTATTTCCTGTGTTATGCCTTACTGCAGCTGTGGAATTACACCGGTTTGCAGTTATGGGTGCCATCTTGGTCGTGACGCTTGTCCGTCCATGGAATTGCCTACTGGACACTGGTATAGGGCTGTACACATTTCACAGCTGCATTTAGCATTCTCCGTGGATGATTTGCATTATTAGTGGGGAGTAACGATGTGTTATACCCACATCCCTCCCACGGGGCGGGACAACGGATTATCTGCCAATCAACACCGAGCCCCATTTCTGCATACCCACCATCCCATGGCTGCAACCCTCGACGGTACCCATTGCACATCCTTCATGTGTGCGGAATGGGATGTGGACGCACGCCTATGGACTCGCAATCTGGGGATTTCTATTCATATGTCCTGCATTTCATGGACACTTGTCATCAACCTTGAACACGCTGGTGGTGCATATATCTAGCTGTGCCGTAGTCACGGCTGTCAGTTCTTCTGGGTCTTTCGATCGCAGCCGGTTGACATTGCGTACGGATAATTTTTGGGGTCCTACAATGGACACCAATGTGCATATGTAAAGTGTAGAGCTTGTTGGACTGTGTCCATCTGGCCAGTGGGTTTGACTGCTGCTGTATGTTCCCCAATCACGGATGTCTGTTTGACTACCCATATTATGTAGTGCTACGTAAACCGGGATTTTCTACACTGAACCCAACTGGTGTGAATCCAATGATGCAGGCTAACAATTGCTTTAACTAATCCGCAGATGTCCCATTAGGACATTCCCGCCTCTGTATTGTCAAAATAACACAACCAAAACATGTAGATCCTATTAATTCATTGAAGGTTGTTCTTCATAAGTGGGAACGCCATAGTTTAAACATCCTATGACCTTCCTAGTGGACGTTGTTGGTGTGCCATTAGTATGTGTTCCGCAGGTCGGCCATTTGTTCCATGGTATGGAAGCGAGTGATCCCCATTTTCCTGCTGGCAGATTGAGTGCTGTGTACGCCGGTATTCGCACGGCGCTCTGACCTTGTATGTGGAGTCTCTACTGTAGTCCCTATCTGTATTCCCTGTGTTATGCCTTACTGCAGCTGTGTAATTCCACCGGGTTTGCAGTTCTGGGTGCCATCTTGGTCGTGACGCTTGTCCATCCATGGAATTGCCTACTGGACACTGGTATAGGGCTGTACACATTTCACAGCTGCATTTAGCATTCTCCGGTGGATGATTTGCATTATTAGTGCGGAGTAACGCATGTGTTATACCCACATCCCTCCCACAGGGCAGGACAACGGATCATCTGCCAATCAACACCGAGCCCCATTTATGCATACCCACGATCCCATGGCTGCAACCCTCGACGGTACCCATTGCACATCCTTCATGTGTGCGGCAATGGGATGTGGACGACTTCTATGGACTCGACAATCTGGGGATTTCTGTTCATATGGCCTGCATTTCATGGACACTTGTCATCAACCTTGAACACGCTGGTGGTGCATATATCTAGCTGTGCCGTAGTCACGGCTGTCACCTCTTCTGGGTCTCTCGATCGCAGCCGGTTGACATTGCGTAGGGATAAATTTTTGGGGTCCTACAATGGACAACAATGTGCATATGTAAAGTGTAGAACATGTTGGACTGTGTCCATCTGGCCAGTGGTTTTGACTGCTGCTGTATGTTCTCCAATCGCGGATGTCTGTTTGACTACCCATATTATGTAGTGCTACGAAACCCATGTCTTTCTACAATTAACCCAAATGGTGTTAATCTAATGCTGCAGGTTAGCAACTGCTTTAACTAATCCTCAGAAGTCCCATTATGAAATATCCGCCACTGTATTGTCAATATAACACAGCCGGAACATGTAGAACCTATTAATTCATTGAAGGATGTTCTTTATAAGTGGGAACGCCATAGTTTAAACATCCTATGACCTTCCTAGTTGACGTTGTTGGTGTGCCATTAGTATGTGTTCCACAGGTCTCCCATTTGTTCCGCAGTATGGCAGCGAGTAATCCCCATGTTGTTGCTGGCAGATTGAGTGCTGTGTACGCCGGTATTCGCACGGCGGTCCGACTTTGTATGGGGAGTGTCTACTGTCGTTCCCATCTGTATTTCCTGTGTTATGCCTTACTGCAGCTGTGTAATTCCACCGGGTTTGCAGTTATGGGTGCCATCTTGGTCGTACGTTTGTCCGTCCATGGGAATTGCCTACTGGACACCGGTGTAGGGCTGTACACATTTCACAGCTGCATTTAGCATTCTCCAGTGGATGATTTGCATTAGTGGTGGGGGGTAAGGCATGTGCTATACCCACATCCCTCCCACGGGCGGGACAACGGCTTATCTGCCAAACAACACCGAGCCCCATTTCTGCATACCCAGGATCCCATGGCTGCAACCCTCGACGGTACCCATTACACATCCTTCATGTGTGAGGACTGGGATGTGGACGACTTCTATGGTCTCGACAATCTGGGAATGTCTGTTCATATGTCCTGCATTTCATGGACACTTGTCATCAACCTTAAACACGCTGGTGGTGCATATGTCTAGCTGTGCCGTAGTCACGGCTATTCACTCCTTTCAGGTCTCTCGATCGCAGCTGGTAGATGTGGCGACGGATCAATTTTTGGGGTCCTACAATGGACACCGATGTGCATATGTAAAGTGTAGAACTTGTTGGACTGTGTCCATCTGGCCAGTGGGTTTAACTGCTGCTGTATGTTACCCAATCGCGGATGACTGTTTGACTACACATATTATGTAGTGCTACGACAACCAGTTTATTCTGAACTGAACCCAAATGGTGTAAACCGATGATGCAGGTTAGCAACTGGTTTAAATGAACCTCGAAGTCCCAATGTGAGATATCCGCCACTGTATTGTCAAAACTAACACCACCAAAACATGTAGACCCTACTAATTCATTGAAGGATGTTCTTTATAAGTGGGAACGCCATAGTTTAACCATCCTATGACCTTCCTAGTTGACGTTGTTGGTGTGCCATTAATATGTGTTCCACAGGTCGCCCATATGTTCCGCGGTATGGAAGCGAGTGATCCCCATATTCTTGCTAGCAGATTGCTTGCTGTGTACGGCGGGATTCGCACGGCGGTCTGGATTTCTATGGGGAGTGTCTACTGTAGTTCCCATCTGTATTTCCTGTGTTATGCCTTACTGCAGCTGTGTAATTCCACCGGGCTTGCAGGTATGGGTGCCATCTTGGTCGTAGGCTTGTCCATCCATGGGAATTGCCTACTGGACACTGGTATGGGCTGTACACATTTCACACCTGCATTTAGCATTATCCAGTGGATGCTTTGCATTATTAGTGGGGAGTAGGTCATGTGTTACACCCACATCCTCCCACGGGCGGACAACGGATTATCTGCCAAACAACACCGAGCCCCATTTCTGCATACCCAGGTTCCCATGGCTGCAACCTCGACAGTACCCATTACACATCCTTCATGTGTGCGGGACTGGGATGTGGACGCACATCTATGGACACGCCGATCTGGGGATTTCTGTTCATATGTCCTGCATTTCATGGACACTTGTCATCAACCTTAAACGCGCTGGTGGTGCATCTTTCTCGCTGTGCCGTACACACAGCTACCGGACATCTGGAGGACGTTAACGGCTGGATGGAATTCTGTTAAGAAAAATTTTGGGTCCTACAATGGACACCAATGTGCATATGTAAAGTTAGATGTTGCTGTACTGTGTCCAACTGGCCAGTGGTTTTGACTGCTGCTGCTGTATGTTCCCAATCGCGGATGTCTGTTTGACTACCCATATTACGTGGTGCTACGTAAACCAGGTGTTTTAGAACTGAGAACAAATGGTGTACATCCAAAGATGCAGGTTAGCAACTGCTTTAAATAAACCTCAGACGTCCCAGTAGGAAATATCCGTCACTGTATTGTCAACATAACACCACCAGAACATGTAGATCCCCTATGTATTCATTGAAGCATGTTTTCTATAAGTGGGAAGTTGGGAACGCCATAGTTTACATATCCTAGTTGACGTTGTTGGTGTGCCATTAGTATGTGTTCCACAGGTCGCCCATTTCTTCCGCGGTATGGCAGCGAGTGATCCCCATTTTGTTGCTGGCAGATTGAGTGCTGCGACGCCGGTATTCGCACGGCGGTCTGACTTTGTATGGGGAGTGTCCACTGTAGTTCCCAACTGTATTTCCTGTGTTATGCCTTACTGCAGCTGTGTAATTCCACCGGGTTTGCAGTTATGGGTGCCATCTTGGTCGTGACGCTTGTCCATCCATGAGAATTGCATACTGGACACTGGTATAGGGCTGTACACATTTCACACCTGCATTTAGCATTATCCGTGGATGCTTTGCATTATTAGTGGGGAGTAAGGCAGGTGCTACACCCACATCCTCCCACGGGCGGACAACGGATTATCTGCCAAACAACACCGAGGCCTGTTTCTGCATACCCAGGATCCCATGGCTGCAACACTCGACGGTACCCATTCCACATCCTTCATGTGTGCAGGACTGAGATGTGGACGACTTCTATGGACTCGAACTCTGGGGATTTCTGTCCATATGTCCTGCATTTCATGGACACTTGTCATCAACCTTAATAACGCTGGTGGTGCATGTGTCTAGCTGTGCCGTAGTCACGGCTGTCGCTTCTTCTGGTTGAACGATAACAGCTGTATGATGTTCCATAGGTATCAATTTTGGGTCCTACAATGGACACCAATGTGCATATGTAAAGTGTAGAACTTGTTGGACTGTGTCCATCTGGCGGTGGTTTTGACTGAACTTCCTAGTTGACGTTGTTGGTGTGCCATTAGTATGTGTTCCACAGGTCGCCCATTTGTTCCGCAGCATGGCAGCGAGTAATCCCCATTTTGGTGCTGGCAGATTGAGTGCTGCGACGCCGGTATTCGCACGGCGGTCTGACTTTGTATGGGGAGTGTCCACTGTAGTTCCCAACTGTATTTCCTGTGTTATGCTTTACTGCAGCTGTGTAATTCCACCGGGTTTGCAGTTATGGGTGCCATCTTGGCCGACGCTTGTCCATCCATGGAATTGCCTACTGACACTGGTATAGGGCTGTACACATTTCACAGCTGCATTTAGCATTCTCCGTGGATGTTTTGCATTATTAGTGGGGGTAAGGCATGTGCTATACCCACATCCTCCCACGGGCGGACAACGGCTTATCTGCCAAACAACACCAAGCCCCATTTCTGCATACCCAGGATCCCATGGCTGCAACACTCGACAGTACTCATTACACATCCTTCATGTGTGCGGACTGGGATGTGGACGACGGTATGGACTCGACAATCTGTGGATTTCTGTTCATATGTCCTGCATTTCATGGACACTTGTCATCAACCTTAAACACGCTGGTGATGCATATGTCTAGCTGTGCCGTAGTCACGGCTGTCGCTTCTTCTCGTGGAATGGCAGCAGCTGGATGATATAGCGACGGAACAATATTTGGGGTCCTACAATGGACACCAATGTGCATATGTAAAGTGTAGAACTTGTTGTACTGTGTCCATCTGGACAGTGGTTTTGACTGCAGCTGTATGTTCCCCAATCGGGGTTGTCTGTTTGACTACCCATATTATGTGGTGCTACGAAACCAGGTGTTTCATAACTGAATACAAATGGTGTCCATCCATGGATGCAGGTTAGCGACTGCTTTCAATAAACCTCAGAAGGCCCAATAGGAAATATCCGCCACTATATTGTCATAATAACACCAGCAAAACATGTACATCCTGTTTATTCATTGACAGATGTTCTTTATCAGTGTGAACGCCATTGTTTAACCATCCTATGACCTTCCTAGTTGACGTTGTTGGTGTGCCATTAATATGTGTTCCACAGGTCGCCCATTTGTTCCGCAGTATGGAAGCGAGTGATCCCCATTCTCCTGCTGGCAGATTGAGTGCTGTGTACGACGGTACGCACGCGGTCTGGATTTCTATGGGGTGTGTCTACTGTAGTCCCTATCTGTATTTCCTGTGTTATGCCTTACTGCAGCTGTGTAATTCCACCAGGTTTGCAGTTATGGGTGCCATCTTGCTCGTGACGCTTGTCCATCCATGGAATTGCCTACTGGACACTGGTATAGGGCTGTACACATTTCACAGCTGCATTTAGCAATATCCGGTGGATGCTTTGCATTATTAGTGGGGAGTGAGGCATGTGCTACACCCACATCCCTCCCACAGGGCGTGACAACGGACTATCTGCCAAACAACACTGAGCCCCATTTCTGCATACCCACGATCCCATGGCTGAAACCCTCGACAGTACCCATTACACATCCTTCATGTGTGCAGGACTGGGATGTGGACGAACTTCTATGGACTCGACAGTCTGGGGTTTTCTGTTCATATGTCCTGCATTTCATGGACACTTGTCATCAACATTAAACACGCTGGTGGTGCATATGTCTAGCTGTGCCGTGGTCACGACTGTCGCTTCTCCTGGTTGAACGATGAAGGCTGGATGGTATTCCGTACGGGACAATTTTTGGGTCCTACAATGGACACCAATGTGCATATGTAAAGTGTAGAACTTGTCGGACTGTGTCCATGTGGCCAGTGGTTTTGACTGCTGCTGTATGTTCCCATTCATGGATGTCTGCTTGACTACCCATAGTGTGTAGTGCTACGAAACCAGGTTTTCCAAAACCGAGACCAAATGGTGTACATCCAATGATGCAGGTTAACAACTGCTTTAAATAATCCCCAGAGGTCCCAGTAGGGAAGTATCGCCACTTTCTTGTCAGAATGTCACCACCATAACAGGTGGATCACGAGCACTTTGGCCCGGTCTTACCGGGCATTTGCAAATGTAATTAGCAGAAACATATCATTAAATGAATAATAATACATATTTTAATAATAAAGTTAATCTTATGTTATTTGGACAATAGCTTCTGCTATTGACATACGATGCTGTGGGTGGTGCCGGTTACCATACACATGGCTTTCTCACAGGCCGAATTCACAATTCTAAACACTACTGTGGTCTCCTTTAAGGACCCTTAGCCAGTGGTCAACATTACTCAAGCCACTGCATCACTTACATATGCCTTCTACGCGCACCTACAGGACTGCATGGATCAGGCATTCCCTTACCCAACTGTGGTTCTTTGTACCAATGCCAAGCATCCAGTGTGGTGTACCCCAGCCATACCCAAGCTGTACAACGAGAGGAGGTGGCTACTACAAGACAGAGCAGACTCCTTGTGGGGTATGACACCCTTGCTCATTATATGTGAAGAGCTACAAGCTCTCATGACATAATCCGGGCAGGTTCCACAGATATATGTCCAAGGACTCGACAGACAATCATACGGCCTTCATTAGCTATGCTGGACACCTGGGAGGTAACTCCCAGATATGCTCTGACTGGGTTCACAATGATGTGAAGTGTACTGAACATACACACATTGCCAACATACTGGCTGACAGGTTCGGTGAAGACGACTCCACCCCCTCCCCCCCACATGGAGAGATGTCTGTACCAGCGGATTGTGGCCCCCCAATGTTGTGTACCGCACAGGTGGGGCATGCTCTCCAAGGTAGTGAACACAGCATCCATGGGACCAGCTGGTGTCCCGACTGTGTACTCCGCGATCTCATTGAGGAATTAGACCCACAGTTAGGACAGCTGTTTGATCTTAGCCTCACCTCGGGTAACGTACCCAAGTTGTGGTGCACGGCGACTGTAGTCCCACTTCGCAGGGGCAGTGCCTCCACTGACCCTGGTTATTACCGTCCCATTAGCATGAGATGCCTTATCTGGAAAGACATGGGGAAGGATCATACTGCAGCCCATAGATGACGACATAGGGGACCTGCATACTTTGCATCCAACCCAGTTTGGCTTGGTCAGGGCAGATCATGCATTTAAAACCTGGTTGACATTTTAGGACAGTCACCGAGGCCATTGATGAGGGTCATGCAGTCCATACAGCCTACCTCGACCTGGCAAGGGCCTTCAACACAATACCCCCCTCGGGTATCATTGATAAACTCATCGGCTTGATGTGAACACGCACATCGCAGGATGGGTTGCAAACTGGCTAGGTGACACAACCCACGCGGTCATAGTTGCTGGCAGCATGTCAGACTTACTGCTTGTCACAGGCGGTGTCCCACAGGGCTCTGCCCTGGGTCCACTCTTTTTCTACATCTACATTTCCAAAGTACAAGCACACACAGGGGGGTTAGGGCTGACATTGTTTGTAGATGACTGCGAACCAGGTGCCATAGTGGGACGGACATCTGACACAGATATCCTTCAAAGGGGCCTCACAGATATGGATATCTGCTGTCAGGACATGGCCTACAGCTAAATGCCGGGTTATGCATAGTCATACCCATCGGGAAGAACAAGGTCACCCCTGTCCGCCATATGGGTGGCAGTCCACTGATCGCAGGGGGAATTACCAGGATCTGGGGACCCAGGTTGTCAGTCACCATTCGCTCGACACACACGCTGCTATGGTGGTTCGGTAGAACTTCTACATTGCCCACCTGATCGTGCAGGGATTCACATCTAGATCATGGTGGGTCATCGCCTCCTTGTACTCATTACTCATTAGACCTATGATTGAGTACATTGCCCAGTTCGGAAGGTATCTGACCCGACACCTACAGCAGCTGGGAAGGCCCCATAGGTTCATCGTCAGACAGATGCAGGGTGTCAGGGATTTGTGTTATGCTGCCCCACTGTAAGGACTCCTGCTCCATTCAGTCACATACCACTTGTTCAGTGGTGACCTGTGCCTGACATACGAGGCCATGTCGACCCATATTTGATGACTATGCTTCACCTACTGGATCTACATCCCTCAGAACCACAAGGGCAGGTGACGTGAACCTTGACACGGTCATTAATAGAATGTGTTGGAGTGACACATACATCACCCAGACACTCACTATGCTGTGGAACAACATCACAGTACATGTGAGGCAGAGAACCTTGCTAGCCTTGTTCGAGGGGATCTTGTCCATTGGATGGGGATTGCAGATATACCCCAGGGATTACATCATTGTCACTGCTTGACAGAGGTACAGCAATATAATAGGCATTTTATCTCCAGACTGGAGGGTTGGCAAAGGTAACATAACTGTGGCCTAGGGTTATGGCTGCCCTTGGGTAGATAGCCTACTCTGTACCTATGGACCTATGAACCTATGTTCATAGTTTGTCCCATTCACACTTGTCTATCCCCTATCCTCATTCTTATGTGTATATTTCTGTGGCACGTGATTGAACTATGTATTACCTGCAGGTATGCTGTCTACAGTACACATACGTCACAGTTGATTACAGTGTATCTGTGTACCTACCTCTGTGATACTGAGGACTACCACACATCCTTCACAGCATTACATGCATATGTCCATTCTATTATTCTTTGGCCTGAGGGGGGGTGTTAAGGCAACGGTTCCACGTGTCCCTGTTTGTGCACGCGCCATGGTGGTCTTTGACCAGCCTCCGTTGCTGTCGTGGGATGGACGGTAGTGTTGGTGTGTGTTTGGCATGTGTTTTCACTGCCGGTACATCTGTGGGAGGTGGGGTTGGCACATGTTCCTCTTTGCAGGGGTCCCCATCCTGGACATTTGTGTCATGCATCTACACTTGGCACGTGCCATATGTCCTGTGCTATTCCCACAGTCGTATGCCTTCCTGCATTACTACTGCATGTTACTGGCTGTTTGTATCTGGTACGCATGGCTATTATGGTGGATAGCTTGGCCTATTCCCATGCTATGACATACCCATCCATCCAGGCATATACATGTTATTCCGTCCTTTGCGCTGGCCGTGGGTGTTTGGCCGTCCGCAACGCTACTCTCAACGTGTGATGTCCCACCTTCCCTTCTGTGCCTGTGGCACCCTGTTGGGGCATCCTGCTTGGTGGGCAGATGTTCCGCCATATGTGTTGTGTTTGACATGTCTGCATAGCTAATCATCGGTACGGTGGCTGAACATACCGCCTTGTCCAGATGTGTACAGTTATGGGCACCGTGGTGTGCACGCCTATGGGGTTTCGACAGGTCCATACCACATGCGGATGTACACATTCTGCCGACACATTCACATGCAGCCATTTGGATATCTGTACCTGAGGTGGGATGTTAACATGTGGGGTACATATTTGCCCGCGGCACTGCTCTAGGACAATACTTCTTACTACATTTCAGGTATGCCCATTGTGTGTAGGTGTGTAGCTGCAAGGCTGCTAGCTGGGTTGGGTGCACGGTCGCATATGGGTGCGGGTTACATGCTATGACGGGCTGTTGTGTATTACATTTGCATGCATGAGTTCCGCTTCTGGATATTACGCTTAGGCATACGCCGCCCTATGTGTATGCGACGCAGCACGTTGTTGGGTGTAGTACATGTTGCTATGCACATGTTTGCCTGTGTTTAGGTATCTTGTTTCCTTCTTGTTGTTATATCGACACGGCTACCCGGCTGTGTACTCTCACTACTGCTGGTGACCATGCCCATGTCGCTACTTCTATGTCGGTGCGGCGCTGACATGCTGCGTACACCTTCACTGGGTATGCCCACTGACAGTGCATTGCGGACGGACACGGTATTACGCGTATCCTTTGTTCCTTGGACGGGTACACTTTGGACTTCGTGTGTTAATATTTGGTTCTCCGTTTTGTGTGAACGGGTACTATGTTGCATAGTCTGCGTACGTTTCATTATCCACGGGCCCTGGCTGGTGCAGTTACTATTGCAGGCGGCCTGTGGAAGTCAGCACTTTAGGTTGCTCATCGCCTGCCGGCTTGGCCACGCCCGGACGATCCTACTTGCTCGCCACGTGCCCTCCGTGACGTGTCTGTGGTTGCGGCGCGCACTCATTACTATGCATATGGCGCTGCTATGCCGATTATTCACTGCACTGCCGGCGCAAGCCTTACACCGGCCTTGCACCGAGCTTCATGAATCCCGGGGATTATTTCATCAGGAGCCAGTAGTAATTCTAAGGGAGTAGCGATTATTATTAAAAATTCCTTTAAACCTTCTATTGTCGACAAAGGTGCTGACCAAGAGAGTAGATGGTGCAACTTCACATGCTTAACTCTACATGTTGATAAACCAGTTTTATTTCTAAACCTTTATGGACCTTGCTCAGGCCAACAAGGATTCATCCTAAAAATCTATAGCTTTATACATAAATTCCCAAACAACTTTTATATTTTAGGGGGGATTGGAATATGGTTATTGACCCTAAAGTTTACCACTCCAATAAATCTAAAGCTTATAACACCCACAACTCCCTAGCTTTGATGGAATTCATTTTTGATTTTGATTTGATTGACCCGGTTTCCTTTGATAGCTGTACTGGGAATAAAAAAAGTTTCACATACTTCTCCAAGTGCCACTACTCTTGGTCTTGCATAGACTTCTTTCTGTTGTCTAGTATGCTAACTAAAAGGCAAATTAAATTCTCAACTGAGCCTAGATTCCTTTCAGATTACTCAATGATATTCTTAGGAATAGATTTTACATCTAATACATCCCTAGTCAATAGAGGTTCTAACTGATCTCTGAACAGTAACATCCTGAAAGACCCTGAAGTAGTTGAAGAAATTACCATAGTTTTAAAAGAACCCTTCTCTGCTCCTCGAGACCTGGATATCCCTTTTGATGTTAGATGGGCTGCACGTAAAACTGTGCTTAGGGGAATTTTTATTAAAAAATCTATCTATCTTAAAAAAATGAGAAAGGAGAAAGAAAATGGTTTAGTGTCAGAGATTAAGAATCTAGATGGTAAGCGCCTAGTTAACTACTCCCTAGCCACGGAAAAGGAGATGTTAAATAAGCAAAGAAAACTTTTTGAACTGCACCAATCTAACTACTCCTTTTAAGAATTAATATTTATAACTAAATATTCCGAATGGATTCAAACCCCCTCCAAAGCTCTAGCTAGATTGATAGAAAATAAGCTTAATCTCCTAGAATTGCATTTATTAATCATCAAAATACACTTTATAAAATGGATATGCAAATTATTCAACTATTTCACC
>NC_056727.1:512509603-512528335 GCF_019279795.1 Protopterus annectens | reverse complement strand
TTGCCATACCCGCGATCCCATGGCTGCGGCCCTCGATGGTACCCATTACACACTATTCATGGTAATGTGCGGGGACTGGGATATTGGATGCACTTCTAATAGACTTCGGCCATATGGGTATTTCTGCTCCATATGTCCTGCATTTCATGGACACCTGTCATCAACCTTAAACACGGCTGGTGGTGCATATGTCTAACTGTGCCATAGTCACGGCTGTTCGCCTTCAAAGTCGGCTCCCTCCATCATGTTTTTATTGCATAGGGTTACATTTTGGGTCCTACAATGGACACCGATGTGCATATGTAAAGTGTAGAACCTGTTGGACTGTGTCCATCTGGCCAGTGGGTTTGACTGCTGCTGTCTGTTCCTCGATGCGCTGGATGTCTGTTTGACTACACATATTAGCGTGGTGCCTACGACATCCAGGTTTTTTCAAACCTGAAACCAAATGGTGTATACATCCAAGGATGCAGGTTAGCAACTGCTTTACATAATCCTCGAAGTCACAGTAGGAAATATCCGCCACTGTATTGTGAGAATATCTTACCACCATAACATGTAGATCCTATTAATTTCATTGAAGGATGTTCTTTATGTAATGTGGAGTACGCCGTTAATGCTTAACCACCTATAACCTTCCTAGTTGGCGTTGTTGGTGGTGTGCCATTAGTATGTGTTCCATGCAGAGTCACCCATTTGTTCCGCGAAAGTATGGAAGCTGAGTGATCCCCATTTTCTTGCTGGCAGATTGAGTGCTGTGCACGGGTATTCGCCAGCCGGTCCTGACTGACTTTGTATGGGGTGTGTACTGTGGTCCCTATCTGTATTTCTGTGGTATGCCTTACTGCAGCTGTGGAATTACACGGGGTTTGCAGTTATGGGTGCCATCTTAATGGTGACATTTGTCCGGTCCATGGGAATTGCCTACTGGACACTGGTATAGGGCTGTACACATTTCACAGCTGCATTTAGCATTCTCCGGTGGATGATTTGCATTATTAGTGGGGGGTAACGCATGTGTTATTAATTTCACATCCTCCCACGGGCGGACAATGGATTATCTGCCAATCAACACCGAGCACCATTTCTGCATACCCACCATCCCATGGCTGCAACCCTCGACGGTACCCATTGCACATCCTTCATGTGTGCGGTATGGGATGTGGACGACACGCTATGGACTCGGCAATCTGGGGATTTCTATTCATATGTCCTGCATTTCATGGACACTTGTCATCAACCTTGAACACGCTGGTGGTGCATATATCTAGCTGTGCTGTAGTCACGGCTGTCAGTTCTTCTGGGTCTTCGACGCAGCCGGGTTGACATTATGCGGATAATTTTTGGGGTCCTACAATGGATACCAATGTGCATATGTAAAGTGTAGAGCTTGTTGGACTGTGTCCATCTGGCCAGTGGGTTTGACTGCTGCTGTATGTTCCCCAATCACGGATGTCTGTTTGACTACCCATATTATGTAGTGCTACGTAAACCGGGGATTTTCTACACTGAACTCAACTGGTGTGAATCCAATGATGCAGGCTAACAATTGCTGTAACTAATCTGCAGATGTCCCATTAGGACATTCCTGCCTCTGTATTGTCAAAATAACACAACCAAAACATGTAGATCCTATTAATTCATTGAAGGTTGTTCTTCATAAGTGGGAATGCCATAGTTTAAACATCCTATGACCTTCCTAGTGGACGTTGTTGGTGTGCCATTAGTATGTGTTCTGCAGGTCGGCCATTTGTTCCGCGGTATGGAAGCGAGTGATCCCCATTTTCCTGCTGGCAGATTGAGTGCTGTGTACGCCGGTATTCGCACGGCGCTCTGACCTTGTATGTGGAGTCTCTACTGTAGTCCCTATCTGTATTCCCTGTGTTATGCCTTACTGCAGCTGTGTAATTCCACCGGGTTTGCAGTTCTGGGTGCCATCTTGGTCGCACGCTTGTCCATCCATGGGAATTGCCTACTGGACATTGGTATAGGGCTGTACACATTTCACAGCTGCATTTAGCATTCTCCGGTGGATGATTTGCATTATTAGTGAGGAGTAACGCATGTGCTATACCCACATCCCTCCCACGGGGCGGGACAACGGATCATCTGCCAATCAACACCGAGCCCCATTTATGCATACCCACGATCCCATGGCTGCAACCCTCGATGGTACCCATTGCACATCCTTCATGTGTGCGGGAATGGGATGTGGACGCACTTCTATGGACTCGACAATCTGGGGATTTCTGTTCATATGGCCTGCATTTCATGGACACTTGTCATCAACCTAGAACACGCTGGTGGTGCATATATGTAGCTGTGCTGTAGTCACGGCTGTCACCTCTTCTGGGTCTCTCGATCGCAGCCGGTTGACATTGCATAGGGATACATTTTTGGGGTCCTACAATGGACAACAATGTGCATATCTAAAGTGTAGAACATGTTGGACTGTGTCCATCTGGCCAGTGGTTTTGACTGCTGCTGTATGTTCCCCAATCGCGGATGTCTGTTTGACTACCCATATTATGTAGTGCTACGAAACCCATGTCTTTCTACAATTAACCCAAATGGTGTTAATCTAATGCTGCAGGTTAGCAACTGCTTTAACTAATCCTCAGAAGTCCCATTATGAAATATCCGCCACTGTATTGTCAATATAACACAGCGGAACATGTAGAACCTATTAATTCATTGAAGGATGTTCTTTATAAGTGGGAATGCCATAGTTTAAACATCCTATGACCTTCCTAGTTGACGTTGTTGGTGTGCCATTAGTATGTGTTCCACAGATCTCCCATTTGTTCCGCAGTCTGGCAGCAAGTAATCCCCATGTTGTTGCTGGCAGATTGAGTGCTGTGTACGCCCGGTATTATACGGCAGTCCGACTTTGTATGGGGAGTGTCTACTGTCGTTCCCATCTGTATTTCCTGTGTTATGCCTTACTGCAGCTGTGTAATTCCACGGGTTTGCAGTTATGGGTGCCATCTTGGTCGACGTTTGTCCGTCCATGGGAATTGCCTACTGGACACCGGTGTAGGGCTGTACACATTTCACAGCTGCATTTAGCATTCTCCAGTGGATGATTTGCATTAGTAGTGGGGGGTAAGGCATGTGCTATACCCACATCCCTCCCACGGGGCAGGACAATGGCTTATCTGCCAAACAACACCGAGCCCCATTTCTGCATACCCAGGATCCCATGGCTGCAACCCTCGACGGTACCCATTACACATCCTTCATGTGTGCGGGACTGGGATGTGGATGCACTTCTATGGTCTCGACAATCAGGGAATGTCTGTTCATATGTCCTGCATTTCATGGATACCTGTCATCAACCTTAAACACGCTGGTGGTGCATATGTCTAGCTGTGCCATAGTCATGGCTATTCACTCCTTTTAGGTCTCTCGATCGCAGCTGGTAGATGTGGCGTATGGATCAATTTTTGGGGTCCTACAATGGACACCGATGTGCATATGTAAAGTGTAGAACTTGTTGGACTGTGTCCATCTGGCCAGTGGGTTTAACTGCTGCTGTATGTTACCCAATCATGGATGACTGTTTGACTACACATATTATGTAGTGCTGCGACAACCAGTTTATTCTGAACTGAACCCAAATGGTGTAAATCCAATGATGCAGGTTAGCAACTGGTTTAAATGAACCTCGGAAGTCCCAATGTGAGATATCCGCCACTGTATTGTCAAAACTAACACCACCAAAACATGTAGACCCTACTAATTCATTGAAGGATGTTCTTTATAAGTGGGAACGCCATAGTTTAACCATCCTATGACCTTCCTAGTTGACGTTGTTGGTGTGCCATTAATATGTGTTCCACAGGTCGCCCATATGTTCCGCGGTATGGAAGCGAGTGATCCCCATATTCTTGCTAGCAGATTGGTTGCTGTGTACGCCGGGATTCACAGACGGCGGTCTGGATTTCTATGGGAGTGTCTGCTGTAGTTCCCATCTGTATTTCCTGTGTTATGCCTTACTGCAGCTGTGTAATTCCACCGGGCTTGTAGGTATGGGTGCCATCTTGGTCGAGGCTTGTCCATCCATGGAATTGCCTACTGGACACTGGTATGGGCTGTACACATTTCACACCTGCATTTAGCATTATCCGTGGATGCTTTGCATTATTAGTGGGGAGTAGGTCATGTGCTACACCCACATCCCTCCCACGGGCGGACAACGGATTATCTGCCAAACAACACCGAGCCCCATTTCTGCATACCCAGGTTCCCATGGCTGCAACCCTCGACAGTACCCATTACACATCCCTCATGTGTACGGTACTGGGATGTGGGCCGCACATCTATGTACACGTCGATCTGGGGATTTCTGTTCATATGTCCTGCATTTCATGGACACTTGTCATCAACCTTAAACACGCTGGTGGTGCATATGTCTCGCTGTGCGTACTCACGGCTGTCGGCGTCATCTGGTGGACGCGGCTGGATGCAATTCTGTTAAGATAAATTTTGGGTCCTACAATGGACACCAATGTGCATATGTAAAGTTAGATGTTGCTGGACTGTGTCCAACTGGCCAGTGGTTTTGACTGCTGCTGTATGTTCCCCAATCGGATGTCTGTTTGACTACCCATATTACGTGGTGCTACGTAAACCAGGTTTTAGAACTGAGAACAAATGGTGTACATCCAAAGATGCAGGTTAGCAACTGCTTTAAATAAACCTCAGATGTCCCAGTAGGAAATATCCGGTCACTGTATTGTCAACATAACACCACCAGAACATGTAGATCCCCTATGTATTCATTGAACCATGTTTTCTTTATAAGTGGGAACGCCATAGTTTACATATCCTAGTTGGCGTTGTTGGTGTGCCATTAGTATGTGTTCCACAGGTAAGCCCATTTCTTCAGCGGTATGGCGCCAGTGATCCCCATTTTGTTGCTGGCAGATTAAGTGCTGCGTATGCGGTATTAAGACGGCGGTCTGACTTTGTATGGGGAGTGTCCACTGTAGTTCCCAACTGTATTTCCTGTGTTATGCCTTACTGCAGCTGTGTAATTCCACCGGGTTTGCAGTTATGGGTGCCATCTTGGTCGTACGCTTGTCCATCCATGAGAATTGCATACTGGACACTAGTATAGGGCTGTACACATTTCACACCTGCATTTAGCATTATCCAGTGGATGCTTTGCATTATTAGTGGGGAGTAAGGCAGGTGCTACACCCACATCCCTCCCACGGGGCGGGACAATGGATTATCTGCCAAACAACACCGAGCCCTGTTTCTGCATACTCAGGATCCCATGGCTGCAACACTCGACGGTACCCATTCCACATCCTTCATGTGTGCGGGACTGGGATGTGGACGCACTTCTATGGACTCGGAACTCTGGGGAATTCTGTCCATATGTCCTGCATCTCATGGACACTTGTCATCAACCTTAATAATGCTGGTGGTGCATATGTCTAGCTGTGCCGTAGTCACGGCTGTCGCTTTTCTTCTGGTTGAACGATAACAGCTGTATGATGTTCCATAAGTATCAATTTTTGGGTCCTACAATGGACACCAATGTGCATATGTAAAGTGTAGAACTTGTTGGACTGTGTCCATCTGGCGGGTGGTTTTGACTGAACTTCCTAATTGACGTTGTTGGTGTGCCATTAGTATGTGTTCCACAGGTCGCCCATTTCTTCCGCGGTATGGAAGCGAGTGATCCCCATTTTGTTGCTGGCAGATTGAGTGCTGTGTATGCCGGTATTCGCACGGCAGTCCGACTTTGTATGGGGAATGTCTACTGTAGTCCCTATGTGTATTTCCTGTGTTATGCCTTACTGCAGCTATGTAATTCCACGGTTTGCAGTTATGGGTGCCATCTTGGTCGACGCTTGTCCATCCATGAGAATTGCATACTGGACACTGGTATAGGGCTGTACACATTTCACACCTGCATTTAGCATTATCTGGTGGATGCTTTGCATTATTAGTGGGGAGTAAGGCAGGTGCTACACCCACATCCTCCCACGGGCGGGACAACGGATTATCTGCCAAACAACACGAGCCCTGTTTCTGCATACCCAGGATCCCATGGCTGCAACACTCAACGGTACCCATTCCACATCCTTCATGTATGCGGGACTGGGATGTGGGCGCTTCTATGGACTCGAAACTCTGGGGATTTCTGTCCATATGTCCTGCATTTCATGGACACTTGTCATCAACCTTAACGCTGGTGGTGCATGTGTCTAGCTGTGCCGTAGTCACGGCTGTCGCTTCTTCTGGTTGAACGATAACAGCTGTATGATGTTCCATAGGTATCAATTTTTGGGTCCTACAATGGACACCAATGTGCATATGTAAAGTGTAGAACTTGTTGGACTGTGTCCATCTGGCGGGTGGTTTTGACTGAACTTCCTAGTTGACGTTGTTGGTGTGCCATTAGTATGTGTTCCACAGGTTGCCCATTTGTTCCGCAGCATGGCAGCGAGTAATCCCCATTTTGGTGCTGGCAGATTGAGTGCTGCGTACGCTGGTATTCGCCGCGGCGGTCTGACTTTGTATGGGGAGTGTCCACTGTAGTTCCCAACTGTATTTCCTGTGTTATGCCTTACTGCAGCTGTGTGATTCCACTGGGTTTGCAGTTATGGGTGCCATCTTGGCTGTACGTTTGTCCGTCCATGGGAATTGCCTACTGGACACTGGTATAGGGCTGTACACATTTCACAGCCGCATTTAGCATTCTCCGGTGGATGTTTTGCATTATTAGTGGGGGGTAAGGCATGTGCTATACCCACATCCCTCCCACGGGGCGGGACAACGGCTTATCTGCCAAACAACACCGAGCCCCATTTCTACATACCCAGGATCCCATGGCTGCAACACTCGACAGTACCCATTACACATCCTTCATGTGTGCGGGACTGGGATGTGGATGCACGTGTATGGACTCGACAATCTGTGGATTTCTGTTCATATGTCCTGCATTTCATGGACACTTGTCATCAACCTTAAACACGCTGGTGATGCATATGTCTAGCTGTGCCGTAGTCACGGCTGTCGCTTCTTCTCGTGGAATGGCAGCAGCTGGATGATATAGCGTATGGAACAATATTTGGGGTCCTACAATGGACACCAATGTGCATATGTAAAGTGTAGAACTTGTTGTACTGTGTCCATCTGGACAGTGGTTTTGACTGCAGCTGTATGTTCCCCAATCGGGGTTGTCTGTTTGACTACCCATATTATGTAGTGCTACGAAAACCAGGTGTTTCATAACTGAATACAAATGGTGTCCATCCACGGATGCAGGTTAGCGACTGCTTTCAATAAACCTCAGAAGGCCCAATAGGAAATATCCACCACTATATTGTCATAATAACACCAGCAAAACATGTACATCCAGTTTATTCATTGACAGATGTTCTTTATCAGTGTGAACGCCATTGTTTAACCATCCTATGACCTTCCTAGTTGACGTTGTTGGTGTGCCATTAATATGTGTTCCACAGGTCGCCCATTTGTTCCGCAGTATGGGCGAGTGATCCCCATTCTCCTGCTGGCAGATTGAGTGCTGTGTATGCCGGTATTTGCACGGCGGTCTGACTTTGTATGGGGAGTGTCTACTGTAGTCCCTATCTGTATTTCCTGTGTTATGCCTTACTGCAGCTGTGTAATTCCACCAGGTTTGCAGTTATGGGTGCCATCTTGCTTTCAGACGCTTGTCCATCCATGGGAATTGCTACTGGACACTGGTATAGGGCTGTACACATTTCACAGCTGCATTTAGCAATATCCGGTGGATGCTTTGCATTATTAGTGGGGAGTGAGGCATGTGCTACACCCACATCCCTCCCACGGGGGCGGGACAACGGACTATCTGCCAAACACCACCGAGCCCCATTTCTGCATACCCACGATCCCATGGCTGAAACCCTCGACAGTACCCATTACACATCCTTCATGTGTGCTGGACTGGGATGTGGACGAACTTCTATGGACTCGACAGTCTGGGGTTTTCTGTTCATATGTCCTGCATTTCATGGACATTTGTCATCAACATTAAACACGCTGGTGGTGCATATGTCTAGCTGTGCCGTGGTCGCGACTGTAAGCTTCTCCTGGTTGAACGATGAAGGCTGGATGGTATTCCGTACGGGACAATTTTTGAGTCCTACAATGGACACCAATGTGCATATGTAAAGTGTAGAACTTGTCGGACTGTGTCCATGTGGCCAGTGGTTTTGACTGCTGCTGTATGTTCCCCATTCACGGATGTCTGCTTGACTACCCATAGTGTGTAGTGCTACGTAAACCAGGTTTTCCAAAACCGAGACCAAATGGTGTACATCCAATGATGCAGGTTAACAACTGCTTTAAATAATCCCCAGAGGTCCCAGTAGGGAAGTATAGCCACTTTCTTGTCAGAATGTCACCACCATAACAGGTGGATCACGAGCACTTTGGCCGGTTTTACCGGCATTTGCAAATGTAATTAGCAGAAACATATCATTAAATGAATAATAATACATATTTTAATAATAAAGTTAATCTTATGTTATTTGGACAATAGCTTCTGCTCTTGACATATCGATGCTGTGGGTGGTGCGGTTACCATACACATGGCTTTCTCAGAGGCGAATCCACAATTCTAAACACTACTGTGGTCTCCTTTAAGGACCCTTAGCCAGTGGTCAACATTACTCAAGCCACTGCATCACTTACATATGCCTTCTACGGCACCTACAGGACTGCATGGATCAGGCATTCCCTTACCCAACTGTGGTTCTTTGTACCAATGCCAAGCATCCAGTGTGGTGTACCCCAGCCATACCCAAGCTGTACAATGAGAGGAGGTGGCTACTACAAGACAGAGCAGACTCCTTGTGGGGTATGACACCCTTGCTCATTATATGTGAAGAGCTACAAGCTCTCATGACATAATCCGGGCAGGTTCCACAGATATATCTCCAAGGACTCGACAGACAATCATACGGCCTTCATTAGCTATGCTGGACACCTGGGAGGTAACTCCCAGATATGCTCTGACTGGGTTCACAATGATGTGAAGTGTACTGAACATACACATATTGCCAACATACTGGCTGACAGGTTCGGTGAAGACAACTCAACCCCACATGGAGAGATGTCTGTACCAGCAGATTGTGGCCCCCGAATGTTCTGTAACGCACAGGTGGGACATGCTCTCTCCAAGGTAGTGAACACAGCATCCATGGGACCAGCTGGTGTCCCGACTGTGTACTCCATGATCTCATTGAGGAATTAGACCCACAGTTAGGACAGCTGTTTGATCTTAGCCTCACCTCGGGTAACATACCCAAGTTGTGGCGCATGGCGACTGTAGTCCCACTTCGCAGGGGCAGTGCCTCCACTGACCCTGGTTATTACCATACCATTAGCATGAGATGCCTTATCTGGAAAGACATGGGGAAGGATCATACTGCAGCCCATAGATGACGACATAGGGGACCTGCATACTTTGCATCCAACCCAGTTTGGCTTGGTCAGGGGCAGATCATGCGTTTAAAACCTGGTTGACATTTTAGGGACAGTCACCGAGGCCATTGATGAGGGTCATGCAGTCCATACAGCCTACCTCGACCTGGCAAGGGCCTTCAACACAATACCCCCCTCGGGTATCATTGATAAACTCATCGGCTTGGATGTGAACACGCATATCGCAGGATGGGTTGCAAACTGGCTAGGTGACACAACCCAGCGGTCATAGTTGCTGGCAGCATGTCAGACTTACTGCCTGTCACAGGCGATTGTCCCACGGGCTCTGCCCTGGGTCCACTATTTTTCTACATCTACATTTCCAAAGTACAAGCACACACAGGGGGTTAGGGCTGACATTGTTTGTAGATGACTGCGAACCGGGTGCCATAAGTGGGACGGACATCTGACACAGATATCCTTCAAAGGGGCCTCACAGATATGGATATCTGCTGTCAGGGACATGGCCTACAGCTAAATGCCGGGTTATGCATAGTCATACCCATCGGGAAGAACAAGGTCACCCCTGCCGCCATATGGGTGGCAGTCCACTGATCACGGGGAATTACCAGGGATCTGGGACCCAGGTTATCAGTCACCATTAGATTCGACACACCGCGTTGCTATGGTGGTTCGGTAGAACTTCTACATTGCCCACCTGATGGGTGCAGGGATTCACATCTAGATCAGGGTAGGTCATCATCTCCTTGTACTCATTACTCATTAGACCTATGATTGAGTACATTGCCCGGTTCCGGAAGGTATCTGACCCGACACCTACAGCTGCTGGGAAGGCCCCATAGGTTCATCGTCAGACAGATGCAGGGTGTCAGGGATTTGTGTTATGCTGCCCCACTGTAAGGACTCCTGCTCCATTCAGTCACATACCACTTGTTCAGTGGTGACCTGTGCCTGACATACGAGGCCATGTCAACCCATATTTGATGACTATGCTTCACCTACTGGATCTACATCCCTCAGAACCACAAGGGCAGGTGACGTGAACCTTGACACGGTCATTAATAGAATGTGTTGGAGTGACACATACATCACCCAGACACTCACTATGCTGTGGAACAACATCACAGTACATGTGAGGCAGAGAACCTTGCTAGCCTTGTTCGAGGGGGATCTTGTCCATTGGATGGGGGATTGCAGATATACCCCAGGGATTACATCATTGTCACTGCTTGACAGAGGTACAGCAATATAATAGGCATTTTATCTCCAGACTGGAAGGTTGGCAAAGGTAACATAACTGTGGCCTAGGGTTATGGCTGCCCTTGGGTAGATAGCCTACTCTGTACCTGTGGACCTATGAACCTATGTTCATAGTTTGTCCCATTCACACTTGTCTATCCCCTATCCTCATTCTTATGTGTATATTTCTGTGGCACGTGATTGAACTATGTATTACCTGCAGGTATGGTGTCTACAGTGCACATACATCACAGTTGATTACAGTGTATCTGTGTACCTACCTCTGTGATACTGAGGACTACCACACATCCTTCACAGCATTACATGCATATGTCCATTCTATTATTCTTTGGCCTGAGGGGGGGTGTTAAGGCAACGGTTCCACGTGTCCCTGTTTGTGCACGCGTCATGGTGGTCTTTGACCAGCCTCCGTTGCTGTCGTGGGATGGACGGTAGTGTTGGTGTGTGTTTGGCATGTGTTTTCACTGCCGGTACATCTGTGGGAGGTGGGGTTGGCACATGTTCCTCTTTGCAGGGGGCCCCATCCTGGACATTTGTGTCATGCATCTACACTTGGCACGTGCCATATGTCCTGTGCTATTCCCACAGTCGTGTATGCCTTCCTGCATTACTACTGCGTGTTACTGGATGTTTGTATCTGGTACGCATGGCTATTTTGGTGGATAGCTTGGCCTATTCCCATGCTATGACATACCCATCCATCCAGGCATATACATGTTATTCCGTCCTTTGCATTGGCCGTGGGTGTTTGGCCGTCCGGCAATGCTACTCTCAACGTGTGATGTCCCACCTTCCCCTTCTGTGCCTGTGGCACCCTGTTGGGGCGTCCTGCTTGGTGGGCAGATGTTCCGCCATATGTGTTGTGTTTGACATGTCTGCATAGCTAATCATCGGTACGGTGGCTGAACAGACCGCCTTGTCCAGATGTGTACAGTTATGGGCACCATGGCATGTGCACGCCTATGGGGTTTCGACAGGTCCATACCACATGCAGGATGTACACATTCTGCCGACACATTCACATGCAGCCATTTGGATATCTGTACCTGAGGTGGGATGTTAACATGTGGGGTACATATTTGCCTGCGTGGCACTACCTAGGACAATACTTCTTACTACATTTCAGGTATGCCCATTGTGTGTAGGTGTGTAGCTGTGCAAGGCTGCTAGCTGGGTTGGGTGCACGGTCGTACATGGGTGCGGGTTACATGCTATGACGGGGCTGTTGTGTATTACATTTGCATGCATGAGTTCCGCTTCTGGATATTATGCTTAGGCATACGCCGTCCTATGTGTATGCGACGAGCACGTTGCTGGGTGTAGTACATGTTGCTATGCACATGTTTGCCTGTGTTTAGGGTATCTTGTTTCCTTCTTGTTGTTATATCGACACGGCTACCCGGCTGTGTACTCTCACTACTGCTGGTGACCATGCCCATGTCGCTACTTCTATGTCGGTCGCGGGCGCTGACATGCTGCGTACACCTTCACTAGGTATGCCCACTGACAGTGCATTGCGGGACGGACGCGGTATTATCGTATCCTTTGTTCCTTGGGCGGGTACACTTTGGACTTCGTGGATTAATGTTTGGTTCTCCGCTTTGTGTGAACGGGTACTATGTTGCATAGTCTGCGTACGTTTCATTATCCACGGGCCCTGGCTGGTGCGGTTACTATTGCAGGCGGCCTGTTGAAGTCAGCACTTTAGGTTGCTCATCGCCTGCCGGCTTGGCCACGCCTCCGGACGCATCCTACTTGCGCTCGCTCACGCCCTCCGCATGCGTGTTCGTGGTTGTATGGCAGCGCACTCATTACTATGCATATGGTGCTGCTACGCCGATTATTCACTGCACTGCCGGCGCAAGCCTTACACCGGCCTTGCGCCGAGCTTCATGAATCCCGGGGATAGTTTTATTAAGGATATTGATGATTTTTGTTCTGTTTATTTGATACACTTGAGAAGCACTGGTGTGCAGAAGTGTATGTGTTTTTTAACAATAATGTTTTTGATGTAGTTGATGTTTTTTATGTTGTTTGATTTTATTTCTACCATTTTCCTGGCTCAGAGCATCTCTTATTTGAGCTGCCCATTTTTGTTGAATCTCCAGTAATGCCAAGCAATATAGGTATCTAATCAGTGTGCTTCAAGTCAGGAGTTGAAATCCAAGTTTCCTGTAACACAAAGAGAAGAAACCCTTGGATTGTCCGTGTTTTGTATTGCGTGCATTTAAGGTACTCATAGGTTCATAGGTTCATAGGTAGGTACTAGGCTATCTGCCAGAAGGCATCTATAAGCCTAGCCAGAATATGTTGGCTTTCGTCACCCCCTTAGATTAGTTCCCTGTGCCTCTGTCCAGCAGAGCCATTGAAGTGATCCCTGGGGTAAACTTTCTGTTTCCCATCCACTCGTCAAGGTTTCTCTTGAAGAGGGTTAGCGAGGAGCTCTGCCTAATGTAGATTGGAATCTTGTTCCAGGACATGGGAAGTCTCTGGGACAGGAATCTATCCCTTCAGCATGTCCTATTTATTGTTGTGGTGAGGTTTAGATCCCTGGAGTGTGTGGCTCAAGGGGATATGGTTTTCTTTAGGTGGAGCATGTCCATCAATTCTGGGTTGGACATGGCCTTGTATGTCAGGCAGAGATCACCTCTGAGTAGGTGGTATGCAACCAAGTACAGCTGGAGTTTTTTCAGTCAAGCTGCATAGGGCATCTGCTTGAGGCCAGTGATCCTCTTGGTGAGGAACTTCTGTGGTCTTTCCAGTTGTTGCAGGTGTCTTGTAAGGTACATCCCAAATGGGGCATTGTACTCTATGATGGGTCTGATGAGTGATGCGTAGAGGGGCCCAATGACCTCTTTCGATCTGGATGCGAACCCTTTTGTGATTAGGTGGGCCACATAGAAGGATTTTCTAACCACTTTGGCAATGTGATTATCAAAGGAGAGGTTACTATCTACTTGGGTCCCCAGATCCCTTATTATGTCTTCCGTATTTAGGGGGCTACCACCTATGTGGTAGTTTGTGGGTACTTTGTTTTTTCCAAAGGGGATGACTATGCACTTTTTGGCATTTAGCTTGAGGCCAGCCATGGTTTTGACACCAGGTATCTGTCTCAGTGAGACCCTTTTGGAGGATGTCTGTGCTAGTCAGAGAGTCAATTATAGCCCCTAGTTTGCAGTCGTCTGTGAACTTGGTCAGCCATAGTCCTGTGCTTGCCTGTACCTCTGAGAAGTATATGCCAAACAAGAGGGGTCCTAGGACTGAGCCCTGGGGAACACCACTTGTAACCGGTTTAGAGTCAGACCTAGCCCCCGCAACTCTTACCATGTGGGTTCTGTCCATGAGCCAGTTGGCAACCCATCTCGTGATGAAGGGGTTTATGTTCAGGCTGGTGAGCTTGTCTATAATACCCGAGTGGAGAATGGTGTTGAAGGCCTTTGTGAGGTCTAGGTAGGCTGTGTGGACCACCTTTCTCTCGTCTATAGCCTTGGCGATTGTCTCAAAGAATTCCACCAGGTTTTGGAGGCATGATCTGCCCTTAACAAAGCTGAACTGGGTAGGGTCCAGTTTTTGGAGGTTTCCAGTGTCTTTGTTAATGAGAGCCATGATGATGCACTCCATAACTTTGCAGACCAAGCTAGTCAGGCTTATAGGACGATAGTTCCCAGGGTCCGTTGTGGCTCCACCTTTGTGGAGTGGAATAACCATTGCTGTACTCCACTCTGTGGGCACGTAGCCCGTGGAAAGGCTGAGTTTAAACAGTGTGTTTTAGTGAGAGGTTAGTTCATCTTTGAGCTTGTGTAGGATGCAGCCTGGTACACCGTCCGGTCCCATTGATGCTGTGCTTTTCCTTTGGAGAGGGCTGTTTTAACCTGAGTGTCTGTGATTTCAGGGGCATTACATTCTTCTGGCATAGTTATGGGCCCTTTTGGGGGTGAGAGGGGGTGAAGTTTGCACTGAACCTGTCTGCCAGAATGTTGACTATATCAATCGGTTCAGTGAATTTTGTGCCATTCTGCACTAACTCTGAGCAGATCTGAGAATTGCCATTTAGATTCTTGACATAGCTAAAGAATGCCTTGTGGTTATCTTTGGAGTCCATGGCAATTTTTTCTTTCAAAGCTAACCTTGGATGATTTTATGAGGGAACATAGTTTCTTGCTGATACTGATCAGGGATGTCTTCCCTACTTGGGATTTTACTCTTTTCTGTAACTAGTTTCCTTCTTCTATTGTATAGCTTGTTTATGGCAGGGGTCCACCAGACTGGTTTCCTTTTCTTGGAGGAGTGAGTCTTGGTTTTGTTTGGGATAGCACGATCCATGCATTCTTGTAGGTGCCTGTAGAGTGCATTAGTAAAGGATTTTGCAGCTTGGACAGTGTTATCCTTTAGCATGGGGGCTTTGAAACTTCCCACTTCAGTCTTAAGTAACGTGAAGTTTGCTTTTGAAAAGTTTTTCACGGTGGTTTTTTTGACTGGGGGTGGTGGCGGAATGTGGATATCCAGAGTGATTAGTTTATGGTCAGATCTCACCAGCGAGGGGTTAATCTCTGGTGTGGAACACCGGTCGCCCATGCTGGTGATGACCAGGTCCAATATGTTGTCACCTCTGGTGGGGGTGTTGTCCAGTTGATCCAGGGCATTTGAGTTTATAAATTCTAGGAAATGTTGGGCAAGGGAGTTCATACTTGAGTAGTTCTCCCAGTTAATGTTTGGGTAATTGAAATCGCCCAATATCAGGGTGTTTGGGAGGATCTTTATCTTTTCCCAGTGTTTCCAGGAATGCGGAGTGGGGGTCCTGGGACATGGTGGGTGATCTGTAGCAAGCTATAATTTGAATAACAGTTTTGCCCATTGTTAGTTGCACGTGGATGATCTCTGAAGCATCTTGCTGTGCTAATAACCTGGAGGTGTGGGTATCCTTGATGAATATGGATATTCCCCCGCCTTTTGTATTTCGGTCCGGGTTTTGTGGCCAAAATGTATGGTATAAGTTGTAGCCTGGTAGTGCCGGGGTGCTCTCTGGATCCATAAACCAGGTTTCTGTTACTGCACATATATCGCTTTTCTACATACTGAGGATTGCCTCGAGTGCATGCATTTTGAGGTTTAGACTTCTGGCATTGAGCAGCATTACCTTCAGTTTTTTGTTACTTGTGCTATTTACGGCAGTGGGTTTGTCTTTTGAGCCTTGCCTAAAAAGGCACTATGGGGGTGGCAAGAGCCTTGGCCATTATTCGAAAGCCTAAGGGTGACAGGTACAAGCCGTCTCTAGTGATGCAGCATGGCTTGTCGAGAATGTCATCCCAGGCTGACAGACACTGGATCCCCTTTGAATGACACCAGAAGCTTAGCCAATTGTTGAAATTGATATTTTTTTCTCTATACCATGGTATCATTCTTGGTGAGGGCAGGATGCTACTCAGGGTCAGGGTCATACCAGCCTGGGCTACGTGATCAGAGAGCTCCTCCATGTCTCTTTTCATGTAGTCCAGGGAGGTACGGCTCAGGTCATTCACACCAACACTGACAATGATAGAGTCATATTTGTACTCGTTCTGGAGTGACCTGAGTACTTGTGTTATGTGGTGGATCCTGGCACTCGACAGGCAACTAACAGTAACCTTCTCCTTGTTCAGCCTAGTAAATGGGAGGTCAGTGTGCCTGACTATAGAGTCACTTATTACTAGTGTGTTGGATATGTTATTTTGCCTTAAGGGCTGTGATTGTGTGGCACACTGGTTTTGTGAAGTATGTGTTTCATGGTTTCTGTTGGGGGGTGGAAGTTGCTTGGACGTCTGCATTGGAGGTCTCTGTTGCTTTTGCAGATTTTTATTTAGAGCCTCCGAGTATGTTTTTGTGTTTTTATGTGTGGTTTTTTTTCAGTTCTGGTTTCATAGGTCTATTTGAGACTGGTGGTGTGATGCAAGTAATTCCCTTCTCCTCTTGACTGCCTGGTCCAGTCTTGGGTTGAGAGAGCTTAGCCTCCAGTTTGGCTGTATAATTGCATCTCTTTCATGTATTAGTGTTTGGTGGAAGGAGGAGAGGGTTGTCTGTGTACATGAGGCAATTGTAACATTGCCTCAAAATGCCCAGACTCACCAGTTGGACTGGAGAGTACACCTGAAACTGCCCTTTGGAAATGCCTGGATAGGTACAGTCAACTGTTTTACTGACCGGTTGGTAAGGTTGAATAGAGATCGTTGTGCTTTTCTACAGTATAGGGGGGATCGAGTGCTAAGGTTTATTAGTGCTTGCTATGAGCTTTGAGCAAGTGCCAGGATGAGAGGTGAATGATTTGATTTCTTAAGTTCAAAGTTTGTCTAGTTCCAAGGGAAAATTGAAGAGTAGACTTTGTGGAGCCAGGAATAGTTATACCCTAGCTAACTGGTGCTGCCCGGCATGCAAAACCATGCAAATGCTGGTTTTATAGCAGGAAAATGAAAGAGATAGAAATTAGCCAAAAATGGCCAATAAACTACTAATTTCTGGGATGAAACCACTCCTCTAGGGACAGATAGGCTGCTCAAAGCTCCCTCTCTCACAGTGAACAGAGAAACTTTCTTCTATCCAAGTAAGGTATTGGCAAACACAGAAACTTGTAACACAGCCCTGAATTCAGCACTAACCTGAAAACTGGACTAAACTAGCTTAGAAAGGTGGGAAAACAATTATTTTTTTTGTTTTTTTCCAGAAAATAAAACAGATACAATCAAAAAAACACTTTAAATGCAGAGAAATAGCTATCACACTTGGGTGTGTAGCTTACAGTTAAATAGGTAATTTAAACACAAAAACAACTTTGTTAAAGTGCAGGCAGTAAAATAAATAAATTTTGTAGCTGAAACAAGCTTTTTAATTCACAGAAACTAGAAAATCAGCGTTTTAGGCGAAATTAGCTATAGGCAGCAAGAACATGCAGAAAAATGATACTTAATCACTCCAAAGTCTCTCTTTTGTCTCTCTGGTGCTGTAGAACTCTGCAGGGCACCAGGCAGGAGCTTGCTGAGCTGTATTCGGAAAAAATCCAAAATGAATTTCCAAATGTCACTGTCTGTCTTTGTGACTAAAAAGGACATTCTATTCCACCAGTTTGTGACAGAATGAAACTTCTCTATGCCTCTTTGCTTATCACCTTTTGTAAAGAAAAGGTTAACAAGAGAACTTTGACAAAAATTCTGTCTTGTAACCTGATTGTAAAATCTCTTTCAACCTATGAGGAAATTTTGTTCCATTTGTTTGGAAAATAAGATACCTTACCCCATTTAGTGAGTTATTGTAATGGATGGCAAAGATATGTGAACCTGAAAGAAGGGAGAAAAAAGTACATTTACCTCCTAGAACAGGCAAAAGGGAGTTATGTCTATAATAATTTACACAGGAGGGTTATAAATGGGTTGAACAATTGTAGTCTTCCATTTTTTAGGTCTGGTGCTTTTGGTTATTAACAGACTTTGAGGCGGGCACATGATGCTGTCTTTTCATAGAAGGACAAATCAGGATAGTAAGATGTCTAGTCTACTCCTGTTGGAGCATCAGAGGGAAGTTTTTTTTTTTTAACTCAGAATATCCATCTAGTTGTTTTTTTTATTGTGTATCTTTCTAATTGTTTTGAAGTGGAGTGTATAGAGGAGGTTCAACATTATTATGGAAAGCAGTATGCTAGTGTGGCGAATGTGTTGAGATTGAGGAAGGACTGGAAATTTCTTTCAAGAAGTCATACAAGTAGGACATTTTGGGGAGTGGAGCATCTAGTGATACTGCTCATAATTTTCTTAGATTGCCTTTTTTTTATGGTTTACGTTGGAGTGTATGTTGCCAGGTTTCAAAGATCAATTAATTTTTGTCAAGAATGGGAAGAGGGAGATGCTGTTCACTGCCTCAAGGCTTGGTCTCGGAGTTTGACTATGGATTTAAGTTCCTTGGTTGTCCAGAGGTTTTGAGTGACTTAACATAGTCTGGATATTTGGGAGAAGCATCAGAACATACTTAAATAATTAAATAAATACATATGTCAAC
>NC_056727.1:512490072-512509103 GCF_019279795.1 Protopterus annectens | reverse complement strand
TTTATTCCACAATGAAACAGTTAAGCGTTGCTTTCAACTGGTAAGAACCCAGTCTTCTTCAGAACAGTTTCAAAACACTCACATACAAATATTTATAGTCAAAGTGAGTCATTCAATTAAAAAAGTCCGCCAAAACTTTTAAAGCTGTACTTCTCTCTATACAACTAATTCTACATGAAAAATAATAAATAAAAATATACAATGTATGAACAACTATATATCTACCTAAAAAAAAAAAAAAAAAGTGCAGGTTAGGTGAGTTAGGGTTACGGTGAGGTGAGTGTGCAATAGTGACAGACCTTAGGGTTAGGGTTTGGGTTAAGGTAAGTGGATAGTTAGTGGTGTGTGTATAGTCTAGTGTAGGGTTAGGTGTAAGATTTTAGGTGCATGTGTGTGGATTGTTGTTTATTTGGTGTGCTTGTGTTGTGTATATGGGTTTTGGAGCAGCAAAGTTTTTCCCTAGGAAAAAATTCACTGTTCTGTATGTTCAAATTTTTTCAGCTTTCGCTGAATAGGGTTTGATATTAGAACATTCAAAGTTTTGAAACTTTGATGTTCTAATATAGACCCCACAACTACCACGCCGAACTATATATACCAACTCCAGCATCGCTATACAGCTGTACAGTGAGGAAGAGGACATTTACACATCCATCACTAGTTTTGATGGAATGAATTCCCACAAGATGATTGCTCGGAAATGTTACCTTTTGCGAGTTAGTTCTTGGACAAATGATCTCCTGAGACATATATTTTCTGTAAACTGAAGTAGATCCCTTCATATACACACACACTTACTTGGGAACACTGAGAGTAGAACCCCTACCTATGTACTTATTGCTACTAATGTGTTTGGCCTTAATTGCACACACCACAAAGCTTTTAGGGTGAGATGTGTCCTGAGATTCATGTTAAGTGAAAAACATCACCAGGCCTTGTACAGTATGGTAATGGGGGATGTGCTGGGTTTTAATGATCAATACATAGTATGACATACTGTCATATACACATTGACAAACACATACAGTCATAGACACATTTGACATACCTGGGTTTAGCAGTGCTAACTAGTGCAGTTACCTGTATGGTTGATAGTGACAGCAGTCCTCATACAGTGGACCTCGGGACATGTACTGGGGGTACCATGGTGTAAAGACAGTATACCCAGCACACACACCCCACATTGGATATTGTACTCACTGAGACCCATGATAATGCTCTGACATACCCACAATCACACATTGACCAGGGCTGCAATACAAACCCTTGTCTATCTAATCAGTGCTACTACAGGGATATGCATTTACTGCATATGCCACAGGGATAGTTGGGTGAGGGTTTGTCTTGACTCTCCTAATGTCAGCAACATCACCATCTCTTATAATGTATGGCAAGGTTTAGTGTATTTGGAGAATGTGGCCCCAGAATTCTGTTTCCTACAAATATGCACACTCACACACAATTGCACACACATACACACATGCACACACACACACACACACACACACACACACACACACACACACACACACACACACACACACACACACACACACACACACACACACACACACACACTTTCCAGGACTCAGAGGGTAACCCACACCTATCTACCCATTTGTAAAACAGTGTTATGCTGGTACTGCAAGCTCCCGGTAGCCAATAGGGTGCAGAGTGTAACAAGGTACATTTAAGGTGACTTACAACAGCAGCCATTTCTAAGTATAGCAATGGGGGGTGTAGTGGGTGAGAAGGCCCTCAGAGTATTTTCAACTACAAGTTTACAAACACACAGGCACTGTTATTCTCAGTAATGCACACTGACACATTTGTCAGTACTGAGGTCCATAGGTACAGGTGTTTCTAGGTGTGTACCAGGCTAATGTCCATGGAGATCTGAGAAGAGTAGGGCATGTGAGTACACTGGTATCATGCCACCTGACATTTGTCAGCAGGTCATCTATCAACCGATGCCACTTGAGTGATCCCCAGGGTGACAGTTAAATTCAACATCCAGTCATCTGGTGTTCTCTTGCAGAGGGCCAGTGAGGTGCTCCAATTGACATGTATGCAACATATATTGCATATCATGGCCAGTGTCTGAGTTAGGGACCTGTACCCAAGCATGTTGTGTTGACTGTGGTAGTCAGGTTGAGGTATCCATGGTATGTGTTTTTTCCTAGCTGTGTCATTCATACCACAGTTAGGCAGACATGTCAGTGTCAGTCAATCAGAGATTGCCTATAAGCAGACAAGATGGATACCTGACATCTGCACATGTGTACAGAGGGCAGACAGAAATTAGCTAGCCAACAGATTATGCATTAGGATGAATATTTTGACAGATAGACGTCTGACACTGATAGGTATGCCATTACTATATGACAGCAGTCCTCAATGACATGTCCTAAACACATAGTAGTCTACATTTAATATCAACATATCAGATCAATATCCAATAAAAGATACTTAAAAACATACAGCTCAAACATCAAGAACATGATAGTTAATACTCAGAGTCCAGCTTTGCATGCAGGAAGGTATGGTTCCAGTACTACATACTGCAATCTACTCTTACTTGGAAAAGCACTATTAAAAGTAGTAACATAATGATACAATACATGCAAGTGTGACTGCATATAACCTGGGATACTACCCATGTATAGGTTCATAGGTTCATACTAGGCTATCTGCCCTGGGGCAATTATAAGCCTAGTCCGATTCTGTATGGCTTACGTCACCCCTTGATTTGAGTATACTGTGCCCTTTTTAAGGTTTAGTTTACTGTGCTTCTGTCTAATAGTGACACGGGAGTAATCCCTGGGACAAACCTACGATCCCCCATCCACTTATCAAGATTCTTCTTGAAGAGATTCAGTGAGGTGCTCTGCCTCACATGAACTGGAATTCTATTCCAGAGCGAAGGGAGCCTCTGGGTTATGAACCTGTCCCTCCAGTAAGTTCTATTTATTTCTGTGCTGAGGTTCAAGTCCCTCGAGCGTGTGGCTCTAAGGGATTTAGATTTACTGAGGTGGAGCATGCCCATTAATTCTGGATTTGACATAGCTTTGTATGTCAGGCATACATCGCCTCGAAGTAGGCGGTATGCAACTGAGTAGAGCTGGAGTTTTTTTAACCGAGCATATGGCATCTGTTTGTGACCCTTGATCCTCTTGGTGAGATACTTTTGGGGACTTTCTAATTGCTGCAGGTGTTGGGTAAGGTACATCCCAAAAGGGGCGTTGTATTCTACGATGGGCCTGATGAGGGATGAATAAAGGGGCACGATTACCTCTCTTGATCTAGATGTGAAACTCTTCGTGATGAGGCGGGCTATGTAGAAGGTCTTTCTAACCACTTTGGCAATGTGGTTTTCAAAGGAGAGATTGCTATCAACTTGGGTCCCCAGGTTCCTAATAACTTTCTCTGTACTTAATGGGTTTCCGCCTATGTGGTAATTTGTGGGCAAATTGTTTTTGCCAAAGGGTATGACTATACATTTTTTGGCATTTAGCTTTAAACCATGGCGCTGGCACCAGTTATCTGTCTCTGTGAGACCTTTTTGAAGGATGTTTGTGTCAGCTGGAGAGTTGATTATGGCACCCAGTTTGCAGTCGTCTGCGAACTTGGTGAACCATCGTCCTCCCATGTTTTCCTGTGCCTCAGAAAAGTATATACCGAACAAGAGTGGCCCCAGGACAGAACCCTGTGGGATGCCACTTGTGACCGGTTTCGAGTCTGACATGGTTCCAGCAACTCTCACTCTGTGGGTTCTGTCTTTGAGCCAGTTTGCAACCCATCTTGTGACATAGGGGTTTATATTTAAGCTGGAGAGCTTATCTATGATGCCCGAGTGGGGTATTGTGTCAAATGCCTTTGCAAGGTCCAGATAGGCTGTGTGGACTACCTTCCCTTCATCTATGGCTTTGGTGACGGTTTCAAAGAAGTCAACCTGGTTCAAAAGGCAGGATCTGCCCTTGATAAAGCCAAACTGGGTAGGATCTAGTGTCTGTAGGTCCCCAATGTCTTTGTTTATGAACTCCATGATGATCCTCTCCATAGCCTTGCAGACTAAGCTAGTCAGGCTTATGGGGCGATAGTTTCCAGGGTCCATAGAGGCTCCACCTTTGTGGAGTGGGACCACTGTTGCTGCACGCCATTCTGTGGGCACATATCCTGTAGTGAGGCTGAGATTGTATAGCTGTTTTATTTGAGGGATTAGTTCCTCTTGTAGTTCATGTAGGACACAACCTGGGACACCATCTGGTCCCATGGAAGCAGCGTGGAGAGGGCAGCCTTCACCTGAGCATCTGAGATGTTTGGGAGGCAGCCCTCTGCCAGAATAGATACTTGCTCTTTTGGGGGGGAGGGGGTGGAGAAGTTTGCACTGAACCTGTCTGCCAGGATATTGGTGATGTCTGTGGGTTCAGTCTATTTTTTGTTGTTTAGAATCAACTCGGAACAAGTCTGCGAGTTGCATCCCAGGTTTCTAACATAACTGAAAAAAGCCTTATGATTGTCTTTGGTGTCCTGTGCAATTTTTCTCTCGAAGCTGGCCTTGGAGGATTTTATAAGGGATCGTAATTTTTTGCTAGTACTGATCAGAGATGCCTTCCCTATTAGGGATTTTGCTCTATCATGTAGTAGCTTCCTCCTTCTGTTGTACAGTTTATTTATGGCAGGGGTCCACCAGACTGGATGCCTGCCTTTGGATGATTGGGTCTTGGTTTTGTTTGGGATAGCATGATCCATGCATTCTTGGAGATGTCCGTAGAATGCATTTATATAGGATTCTGCAGTTTGGGCCGTAGTTTCCACTAGCCCTGGGGCCCTGAAGTATTCCACTTCGGTTTTGAGAAGTGAGAAGTTCGCTTTTGAGAAGTTTTTCACTGTGGTTTTCTGGGCTGGGGGTGGGTCGGGATGTGGACATCCAGTGAAATTAATTTATGGTCTGATCTTACCAATGAGGGATATACTTCTGGTGTGGAGCATAGAGTCCCCATGTTGGTAATGATCAGGTCTAGTATGTTGTCCCCTCTTGTGGGAGTGGTGACTAGTTGTTCCATAGCATTTGAGTTTATAATTTCCAGGAATCTTTGGGCTAAGGTGCTGGGGCTTGAGTAGTGCTCCCAGTCAATGTTTGAGTAGTTGAAGTCACCCATTATAATGGTGTTCGGAGAGATCTTCATGTTCTCCAATGTTTTCAGGAAAGCCGAATGGGATTCCTGACTTTGAGAGGGTGGTCTGTAGGATGCTATAAACTGAAAAGCAGTCTTGCCCACTGTTAGTTGCACATGGATGGTCCCGATACTGAATGCCACTAACCTGGAGGTGTGGATATCCTTGATAAATATGGAAACTCCCTCCTTTTGTGGTTCGGTCCGGTTTTGGGGCGAAAAGCATGATATGAGGTATAGCCTGGTAGTGCTGGGGTGCTCTCTGGAGCCTTGAACCAGGTTTCTGTCACTGCACAGATATCGATGTTCTCCATACTGAGGTAAGCTTCGAGTGCATGCATCTTGAGGTTAAGACTTCTGGCATTTAGCAGCATTACCCTTAGTTTCTTCTTCCTTGTGCTGTCTATGGGGGTGGGTTTGACTTTTGAGCCATGCCTAAAAAAGGCACTATGGGGGTGGCAAGAGCCTTTGCCAATATCTGAAAGCCCAGTGGTGACAGGTGCAAGCTTTCCCTAGCGAAGCAAAGTGGCTTGTCGAGCATGTCATCCCAGGCTGACAGACACTGGATCCCCTTTGAATGACACCAAAATTTTAGCCAATTGTTAAAATCGATCATTTTGTCTTTGTACTGTGGCATTATTCTAGGTGAGGGTAAGATGCTGCTCAAGGTCAGGGTCATACCAGCCTGGGCTACATGATCAGAGAGCTCCTCTATGTCTATTTTCATGTAGGCCAGGGAGGTACGAATCCTGGGTAAAACACCTGCAAGGGTTGTTTATTTTGTTGCTAGGCAGAACAAGTATTGTTGGATACAGAGTGGTTAAGGCACTATGGGGTGGCAAGAGCCTTTGCCAATATCCGAAAGCCCAGTGGTGACAGGTGCAAGGTGAAACACATACAAAGAGAAAAGATTGTGGTACTACCCATGTATACTCAGGTGTCCCATAGAGTATACTCACACCCCTTGCTACTGTAATGACAGCACATAGAAGCTTGCTATGTACATGGAATTAAATACATTTATTAAAGATGTCATTACCCTGCTATTTTATCAGACTGGAATGTGATCACTGGTTACCAGGGCTGAGCTATGCTTAGCAGGTGTAAGCATTGCTTAAATGTAAATGCTAATCAGATTTGAGCACTGGTAAGTGAAGCCTACACAGTGTAAGTGCCTTTTCATTTAACCTTATGTTAGCACCACTTACCGGTGCACAAACCAGTGCAAACATGCTTAAAGCTGCTCAAAACTGCCTTAACCACTCTGTATCCAACAATACTTGTTCTGCCTAGCAACAAAATAAACAACCCTTGCAGGTGTTGAACCCATGATTTGCTAGACTATAGTCACTGCACTTAACCACTAAGACATCTGAATTGAAAACGTCTGTTGCTTTTTCAAATATATCATTCAGTACAAGTACTGAATAGTAGTGAACAACTGCTTTCACTACTACAATTGTTTACTACTTGTTAGTGAAAATAGTGTTGAATCAGTCATGTTTTATATCTAAATATACACATATCAGATAAACATATGTGTGTGTGTGTGTGTGTGTGTGTGTGTATGTGTGTATCTATATATATATATATATATATATATATATATATATATATATATATATATATATATATATAAAACATATGCCCATAACATGTAGTGGAGTCATACCTCAGCACCATAACTCTCAACCTCTTAGTGCAATGGAACGTAATGTAAGTATTGCAGTTATAAATGTTGAATGTGCTACAGTAACAGGGGTTGTGTCAGCACATATGTTGTGTAGGAACGGTCTTCTGAAACTGACATGTACACCACCACTTACTGACAGACATCATAAAATTATCATAGTGAAGTACCACACAAATTACAGTAATGATCCTGTGGAATACAGCAGAAATATGACCAATAAATGTGGACAGTCTGAAACAATATGGTCAGTCCAGAGGTATACACAGATCTCCTTAGTGCAAGATGTGTGGACCAAGCCTGACAAAAGGGATGTTTACAGCCATGAAAATGGGGATATATCACAACTACTGGAGTAGATAAGCTCACACAGTTGATGCATTCAGACCCTCCTGTCTGTCCTAACACATATTAACTGGAGGAGCAGAGGTCCCAAGCCCACATACTTCCCACTAGTTTGTGACATATATCTTCACAACATCCCACTGATTTTTCAGAAATACACAACATGTATGGTGGCCAGGCAACAGTACATCTGACAAATATCTGGACATAGCATCACACTAGGTAAATACACTGAGCTGCTAGGCATGTCATCAAGCACTGTCTAAACTTCAGGCAGATTGCCACAACACTAACCGAAGTTTCTTATGGGGGAATACACATGTAATTGCAAATATAGCAGGCACTACAGGCATGTAACAGCACTGAGTAACAGACACCAGTGTGAAAGTACATACCCACAACCAATTTCAACGCAGCCACAGTCACATTATGGTAAGCCTAATTAATAGTACAGTATATGGACTGTGTGAACAAAACCATCCTCATATTTGCCACTCACACACTAACCTTACATATACTGGCCCAAGTCTGATGTCTGACTGTGGTATGGGACATTTCTCAGTCTGGCACTACAGACATATACACTGATAGGGTACCAGAAACAGGAGCAGCATGCAACATCAGATAGAACAGGACCAAGAACACTGACATTTACCCCAGTCTGTACACAGGCCAAATAACATATTCACAATACACTGTTACACAATACTGACACTCTGTCAACAATCACCATAAGTACACAGATCTCACTACTGTACAGACTACAACAGAATGTCCAGGTTTTGTCCTCAAATATAAGACCTCCAGTACATAACATGTCTGGCAATCATATATCACTGGCTTGATATCAGGAATGATGTCAGTAAATAATGATATACTGTACATATGCACCTGTTACCGAATGACATATGGACAAAGTGTGACAGACTTGGGGGCAGAGGCACAAACACAGGGCCAATACTGACATATTGCTGTGATAAACTGAAAAAAATCCTGTGTAACAGGGTTTGTTGTGACATATCTCTTCTGAGGGATATGAAGTCAATAACATGCATGAATGTCACCATTTACTTACTGCAATCATCAGAGTATGCTACTGCATTTCTAAAGACAGAAAATGTGTGAGTAACACACCACCTTTAAGAGTCCAAACTCTTGTCAGTCTGCAGATAGCCCTACAGGTGAGAGCTTCCTCAACCACATAACACTGTCATGCCAGACTTTAAATCATGCAGAGCAGCCATATCCACACAAACCCTGTTAAACCAACATTACTTCAAATGTAGAACAACAATACTTGCATTCTGTCCCAATGTCTGGAACATCCCCTCCAGTTTGTTGGCCTGTCTCCACAGTGTTTGTTGCAAGAGGTATTTCAAACTACCCTCTGTGATGCTGTTTGTCAGACACCTACATGAAGTCCTGCTCACAGTGAAGGAAAAGGGCCAACACCCACATGAATTGCTTAGTTATAGGAGTGTGTTTCCATGCAATTGGCTGTATGAATGATACCACAGCTGTTCCACATGCAATTAGCAAGTGGGGGACTACAATTTGTGCACAGGCCATCAGCTGATCATGAGAATTACTTACAAAACCCAAGCTGCTGCCTATACAAAATAGATGCATTTTTCCACATCCACCAGAGAAGGAGAGAGAGAGAGAGAGAGAAAGTAAGAAAGGTAGAGAGAAAGAGCCAAGCATGTTTGTGTAAGATCCGTGGTTGGAGAGTGGTCTCACGATATTATAACGGTTGCCTATATTTTTTACAAATCCATACTGTCACATAGTAATTGCACATGGCAGTAGACATTTATGGCGGTGGATTGTTTACAACAACCTCTACAGTGTTTGGCAACTGTTGGCCTTGTAATGTGGACATTGGGACATATAGGTCCTCAATATAATAATGTAGCAACACCTGCACTGCAATGGATCCTGTCATTACACAATCACCCCAACATCCACACAGGATACTGATGACACACACACAAACACACTTGCCAGTACTGAGTTTCAAACCCCTACCTGGCTATATATTGCTCTTACAGTGTTACACAGTTATCACACATGCCACGTAGTTTACATGTTGGATGGCTGTCCAAAGGTATCTTTGAAGGTGAGTGACATCAGCAGCAGTACTAAAGGAGGGGTAAGAGAAGTATAGTAAGTGTGAATGTCCACAAAATCAGGTGTCAACAAAGACACCACAGAGCTCAACAATAAAGATTCAAGCCACGTCTGTGTTTTCCTTTGAGCTCTGTGGTGTTTCTGAAGAATTTTGAGGTTTGGTTTCCAGTGGTTCTTAGTTTTTGAGATGTCAACAAAGACACACATGCACACTGTCTCACACAAACACACACATTATCACAGTTGCTAGGACCAGGATTAGAATTCCTGCCTAACTAGTTTGCTACACTACAGTATTGCACAGTTATCACAAGTGTCACGGTGCTTATAGGGCTGAAATTTGGCCAAAGGGTTATTTCAAGATGACTGATAGCAGGCATGCTAAAATAAGGCAATGGGAGGTGTAGTGAGTGTGAATGGGCTCACAATGATTCATCTCTACACACACACACACACACACACACACACACACACACACACACACACTTGCCAGTACTGAGATCCATAGGTTCATTGCTTCACAGGTGTGTAGTAGGTGAATGGACCTGAAGGCTCTACAAGGCTAGGCCAAGGGAATACCTTGGCATCAGGCCATATGACAATAGTTCCCAGTGTGGCTCAGGGGTGTAGTCCTTGGAGTGGTCCCCAGGGGTGGGTATTGTATTCACCATCCACTCATCTGGGTTTCTATTGTGGGTGGCCAGTGATGTGCACTGCTCCCCATGTATGTGAATTATATTCCATAATATGGACAGTGTTTGGGTTGTGCACATGTCCCACATGCATGTTCTTTGACATGTGGAAGTGTACTTGAGGTCTCTGGGGCATGTTGTGTGGACAGATTGGTATCTTCTGATGTAGCATTCCTGACCTCATTTGTTAAGACCTGGCTATGTAACTGAGGTCGTGATTGCACCTACATTGACAGTATGATACGGGTATTCAGTGGAGTTAGTGGTGTCTGTCCATACAGGTCATGTGTATAAGGCATGGTATTCCCTTTGTGGGGTACATTTTCAGACTCTACAGTTGTTGCAGGCATTGAGTGAGGAACATGGCAAAAGGGCCACTGTACACATTTATTTGGCTACTGAGGGGATGGAACAAGGTGCCATGTCCTTTTACTTGCTGTATAACACACACTCAGTCAGGAGATGTAACACATCAAAGTACTTTCTGATATCAGTGGCACTGTTGTGGTCAACAGGCACGTAGTCCACTGTTATCACACCATGGTTACTATCTGGGAGGCAATATGTTGGGGAATTACCATTATAGTGGTTGTTGCCTAGCCAAGTGCATTTATATATAATACATGGGTGGAGAGTGTTCTCTGAGTAATAGAAGGGTTGCCTATATTGTTGTCTAATCCATATTGTCACATGTAGGGCTGTGGATTGTGTACACCAACCTCTCCGGTGTTTGACATCTCTTGGTCTTGTAATGTGGACATTGTGACATATACTAGGTCCTCATCATAATAATTTAACAAAACCCACCCCACAATGGATCTTGTTATTACACAATCACAGCAACCCCACATACGATATGGATGACAGATGCACACACTTGCCAGTACTGAGATTCAGACCCCTACTTAGCTATGTATTGCGACTATAGTATACCGCATTTATCACACCTTCCACAGAGCTTATAGGATGGATGTTGTCCCAAGGTACTTCTAAGGTGAGGAACATCACCAGCCCTTATAAAGACTGGCATCGGGTGATGTAGTGTTTGAGAGATCCCAAAAGTAATTTTACCCTACACACATTTACATTTGCCAGGGGTGATGTTCAAATCTCTATCTAACAATCTTTTCAGACCATTATGGTTACACATTTACCACATGGACCACTGACCTTACATGGTTTAGGGTTGGCAACAGGTACTTCTAAGGTGGATGATATCTGCAGGACTGCTAAAGTCAGGCACTGAGATATGTACTGGGTATAAATGGGGCCAAAATCTTTGAGGTATGGACATACATATGTAAGCACACAAACACTTGCCACGGATGAGATTCAAACCCATACTAATGTAGTTATTGATACTACATTGTTCCGCATTTATGGTATGTGCCATGGAGCTTACCTGTTGGAAAGCTGTGCCAAGGTATCTTTAAAGCTAAGTGACATCAGCAGCAGTGGTAAAGGAGGGGTAAGAGAAGTGTTGTAAGTGTGAATGCCCACAAAATCAGGCCTTTACAAGGATACACACACTCTCTCATACAAACACTCACATTTATACAGTCACCAGGATCAGGATTAGAACTTCGATCTAATTAGCAGGCTACACTATAGTATTACACAGTTACCACGAGTGCCACAGAGATTATATGTTGGAGAACTGTCCAAAGGTATCTTTGAAGGTGAGTAACATCAACAGCAGTACTAAAGGAGGGATAAGGGGAGAGTAGTAAGTGTGAATGTCCATAAAATTAGGTATCATCAAAGACACACGCACTCTCTCACACAAACACACACAGTTTTACAGTTGGCATGTCTGGGATTAGAACTCCTACCTAACTAGTATGCTATAGTATAGTATTATGCAGTTATTGCAAGCACCACAGAGCTTATATGCTGGAGAGCTCTCCAAAGGTATCTTTGAAGGTGAGTAACATCAACAGCAGTGCTAATGGAGGGGTAAGGAGAGAGTAAGTGTGACTGTTCATAAAATCAGGTATCATCAAAGACACACACACTCTCTCACACAGTTTCACAGTTGCCATGTCTGGGATTAGAACTCCTACCTAACTAGTATGCTACACTATAGTATTACGCAGTTATTGCAGCCACAGTGCTAATATGTTGGAGAGCTGTCTAAAGGTATCTTTGAAGGTGAGTAACAACAGCAGCAGTGCTAAAGGAGGGGTAAGGAGAGAGTAGTAAGTGTGAATGTCCATAAACTCAGATATCATCAAAGGCACACACACTCTCTCACACAAACATATACAGTTTCACAGTTGTCATGTCTGGAATTAGAACTTTTACCTAATTAGTTTACAACACTATAGTATTACTCAGTTATCGCAAGTGGCACAGAACTTATATGGCTGTGGTTTGGCCAAAGGGTTATTTCAAGATGACTGACATCAGCAGGCATGCTAAAGTAGGGCAATGGGAGGTGTAGTGAGTGGCCTCAAAATCATTCATCTCCACACACACACACACACACACACACACACACACACACACACACACACACACACACACACACACACACACACACACACACACACACACACACACACACACACACACACACACACACACACACACACACACACACACACACACACACACACAGTTTCACAGTTACCATGCCTGGGATTAGAACTCCTACTTAACTAGTTTTCTACACTACGGTATCACACACGTATCACAAGCGTCATGCAGCTTATAGGGTTAAGACCTGGCCAGAGGGTTATTTCTAGGTGACTGACATCAGCAGGAGTGCTAACATGGGCAATGGGAAGTGCAGTGTGTGTGAATGGTCCATACATCCTTCCTCTGGAAACACACACACACACTCAGTCACACACAACTTTACATTTGACAGGACTGGGTATACAAATGCTAGGTGAATACTGATTTGTACTATCATGTTACACAGTTATCACAAGCACCACAGACACTATAGGGCTGAGGGCTACCAAAAAGAATGTCTACAGTGATTGACATCAGCACATCATGTGATTTTGGCCAATTGGATGTGTGGTTGTTGGGACAGGCCTCATAATAGATTTCTCTCTGTCACTGTCTGTCTCTCTCTTCCCCACATCTCTGTGTGTGTATGTTTGACATATTATAGTGTGTTGGCCTTGGATATGTCTGAGTATTCCTATCCAATGTGTGTACAAAGCATGAATGGTGTACAATTTGGTGTGTGCACAGAAATTTGTGAATGAAAAATATTTATAGTCCACTGTTTTGTCAGACATGGGCTTCATTTCTCTAAGTGTAGGAGCATTCCCAGTATGACCTTCTGTATTGAGTGTGTGAATTAATTCCAGGTAGGGTTGTACTCCAGTCCAGGATTTGGTGTTCTACACCTACAACTAGCAACCTGTTTCTGCAGGATATCTGTAGATAGGTTGGCAATATGAAGTCACAATGGGCGACATATAGTGGAATACTGTAACTATTGCTGACTGTGGTGATTGTGTTACATGGTTGGTGTTAGCAGACATATGTACTGTTTTACTCTGTGATGTATTATGTCACCAGCTACTGACAGATATACTTATCTGCTCAGTTATTTCTTGGTAGATACAAGATGAATGAAGCTGTGTTCGGTATTGTGGTCTGCAGCCTACATATTCTTGCACACTCATGCCATTCTGGCGGGGTAGCTGCAGACACTTGCTGATGGGTCTGTGTAAATGGTCCAGCACCTTGGTACTATGGTGGCTGAGGATCCCCTTCTTGTACATATATCGACTTAACAGAATGGCCATATCCTGTTGTGGCCATATCTCTCAGCTGTACAGATTCACCCAGGTTACCCAGAGGCAGGGCTTATATATCTGATCAGTTCCCCTTCACATTGTAGTTTATGAGCAGGTTTGTAGCCACCCATTACTGAATTTGCAAGCAGGGGTAGTATGGGCACACATCAGAGTTTCAGACTTCACACACTCCATGACGTCCATGCTTCTACGTCCCCCCACTCTGTTATTCTATCCTCTTCCTAATATTATGTGAGCGATATCTGAGAAGTATCCCTATAGTTGGCCCTTCATCCCAGTTGTATTTAGGGGTTGGTCCACAGTTCATGCAGTAGGACATGGTGGACATACTGCTGGGATATATCAACATGGCCTTGCATTTGTGTTCTGTTGACTGTGTGAGGTTGTTAGTTGGGACTTCATGAGATACCATACATTGGCACTATGGGTGAGGCACATGCCTTTGACAGAGGACTGTAGCCCATTTGGTAGTGATGTAGGCCACCTGTAGCAGGCAAGTGCATTCTGTCACTCCTATATTCCCAGGCTACGAGCCAGTGGATTCCCCTGGGGTGACAGGGTAAGTGTGCGAGGTGTTAATGGCAATAGTTCCTGTCCATATTAATCCATTGGTCTGAATGCAGGCAAGGTGCTGCTTACAGCTAGGGACACATCTGCATGGGACACCTCTTCAGAATGCTGCATTCTGTGGGTATTCCCATACAGAAGTGGGGTCATACTGTACTCATTCCCAACAACAAGGATATGACCTGTGATAAACCTGTGTCTGATGGTGGGGTAAACTAAGTGCATGGGTGATATGGAAGCTACTTGCAGCTGACTCACAGATATACATGGGACATTCCCCTTATGCCGCCTTGTGTGGGGACATAGGCAGTCTCTCATTACTTCATAACTGTGCCTTTTGTGGTCTGCCAGTGATTGGCCAGACTACATCAGTTTTCCATACTACAGGGATATCTAATGTGCTGCTAATCTGTATGTACAATTCCAAAGTTGTGTGCAGTTGAGAGTTACATTTAGTAGTAGTGTACTTCCACCTGTTTACTGTGTGTATGTATGGGCCCACATTCATGGCATGTCCATCTTTCAGATGGTGACAGATATTGACATTTGGACAGTGAGTATGGATGACTGCTGACATGGGTATTGCTGAGAAGCATTGTCGTTGGCACTACAGTTGTTGGAACATGGCCCTGTCATCCATAGTACTGCCCATAGGTCATCGAGACACAACCCTCCATGCCTACATCCTGACCACTTCCACACAATATTGAACAAACAACAACCTAACACACAGACCCCTGCATATTATACACATGCAATAATCTACCCTGTAGATTGAGCCAGCTAGGGTAATCTGTGCTCCACTGTTATTACACCTCAGACTTACATGTTACTGCATTTCTACATAGGATTGTGGGGGCACACCTGATGACTTTAAACATTTGCTATGATTGTACTGGTATTTCAGGTACTCTTTTGGCTTCCATTTCATTTTGTATTCTGATCTATCATGCAGACTGGAGGCATATCAGTAGAGTACAGATATTTGGTTTTATTGACCTACATTTCAGTTTCAGACTTCTTACCCTTCAGAACTAACATACATCTGCCAGACCTGTTGTAGTCTGTCTGTATAGGTCTGGAGGGGGGCTGTTCACCATTGCCATCAATTGGAGGCCTTATCCCAGCCTTTCTTTATGGTCATCTACACATGTCCTGCTGGCTGAGGCTGGTGGTGGGTATGTGAGCCTCACTGACATGTATGTGCATGTCCTATGGACACATATTTGGACCACACATGTACTGCAGTGCGATTTGTCACCTTGTCTAGTACTGCCTAGTATGTTGACACCAGTATTTGTTATGGATTTCATGCTGCCCATATAGTGTCCACTATCTGCTACCATCCCATTCAGCCACCCGATTCCCTTGCATGCTCACATCCATACCATAGATACAACCATCAGAACATACTACTCTATTCAGCAATTGATAGGAAGAGTGACTTACCTTGTGGCTGTGCCAGTACTGAGGATGGTGCTGGAGAGCTGACTATGTCAGATGCACATAGTACACTCTCTATACATGTTAAAGCACAGGTAGTGTCATGTTTGGCATCCCTTGTACTGTATGTGCAAGTCAGAGAGAGAGGTGTCATTCCGTGGGTCCCTACCATGATAGTGTATGTGCTATGCATTGTCTCTTTGCCAAGGCTAGGGCATACTGGGCATGCCTCCTTCTGCATACATGGGCAGGCTCAGGTAGTTCTTCCTCTGAGTCCCTCTGTGCCTGTGATGGCCTTGGCAATGGTGGGGGACTGTGTAGTCTTGTCCCATGCTGTTCCTGCTGCAGCTGCTTCTACAGGATCATATTGTGTAGCATGGCACATACTATGAACATTTGTGTACATGTAGCTGGAGAGTACTGCAAGGCTCCACTGGATATGTCCAGGCAGTGGAACCGTGACTTCAGCATCCCAAACACATGCTCTGTTATGATTCTGGTTTGGGTGTGTGCCTCATTATGGAGTTCTTGTTCAGGTGTGTGTGCATTTCTGAGGGGTGTCATCAGTCATGGCTCTAGTGCTTAGCCAGCATCCCCCACTAGGTGGCCATATGGGATGTCCCCACTGGCAAATGTCCGGTACAGCTGTGTCATATGCCAGATGTGGGAGTTATGATAGCTTCCAGGGCTGCCAGCACACACATTCAAGATAATGCCCTGGGCATCGCACATGACCTGGCAGTTGATGGAGGTGAAGCCCTTTTGGTTTATGTAGACCCAACCCTGCTCACCGGGTGGTGATTTGATGTGTATGTGCATGCAGTCTATAGCACCCACTACCTCAGGGTATTCTGCTATTTGGTGGAAGAGATGCATATTGCTGCTCAACGCCTCACGGGTGTTGAGGAAATATATGTGCTCACTGGCATGTGCTGACGTGGCATCCAGGAAGTGGTGGAGTACCCTGGATGCTGATGCCTGTGAGATCCCCATGATATCCCCAGTTACCCTTCGGAAGGTACCTCTGGCTAGTATTCTTAAGCCTACACATACCTTGGTATCCACTGGAATGGGTTCCCCTCTGTTGGTTCTGTGTGTGAGGCATGGCCGGCACAGCTCAACAACTTTATGTAGAATGTCCCTGTCCACCCTATAGTGCTCCACTATCTCCAGCTTATGTGTCCCCTGGTTGGTTACTCCAAGTCTGTACACTCTTCTCCTCCTCCTCACTGTGGGTTGTTCATCAGCATTCACATCCTCACCACCCTCAGCCTCTTGCACATATTGCTTTATGAGAGTGACAGCAGCCCCTAACATTTTGTTAGTTTTGTCAGGTAAAATTTCCCTGACTGTGTATACCGGTGGTGTAGAGTTTGTGGGAAAAACCAGACTGGATGGTGTTTGCATAGTTTATAGTAGTGTGCTAGGCTATAACATGTGTAATTGGCTGATTCTGATACGTTTCACCTGCCAGCTGTGCTAGTTCTCCTTCATTGCCTTCTTACTGCTGTTTTCTCTTTATATTGCCTTCCCGTTTAAGCCCTGAGCCACGGCGCGCATACCCAGTGCTCAGATGTGAACAGAGCTGCTATTTCCTGTTTTTTGTTTAAAACCTGGTGCGTGGCATGCACACACATTTAGGCAATGTAAACACTGCTAGGCAACCTCAGACACACCCCCTTCCTTAGCTGTGCTTAGCTAAGGGCAAACACGGGCCACAGAGCTCCAATAAGCTTACAGCATGCATGACACTCCCCCTTACGAGATCATCCACCTCTTAGACTTATACAATGGTGTTGCAAGCTAATACTGAGAGGAAATCTGTGATTCAGTATCAATACCCTCATTTGCATAAAACAGAATGCTAATTCATATTTACCACACTCACACTCAGCCTTCCCCCTTAGCAGCCACTATTCCCTGGTATTGTTGTATTATGCATGCCATTGACTATTATAGCAAAATGCAGATTTGTGTTTAAAAGCTTATTTCCAGATTTTTTTCTTATTTTCAGGCTGATCCCGTTTGCACACCGCTACCCTACACTTAAACAGCTGAGATCGGCCAAAGAAAAACATAAAGTTGTTTTTTATAATTTTGCAGCTATTTCTTATGCCACTGGCCATATATTTGGCCATTGGCATGCCTACTACATTGAATACATGCTTTCTTTAGAGCTGGCATGCCTCCGTTTTGTAATTTGCAGAAATGTATTTGGTTAGTGACCGAATACATTAATGTAGGTTACACTATTCCTGCACAGATGCCTGCCTGCTTTCCTGGATCACTAATTCACCTCATTTGCATGGTTTTCCACCAGCAAATGAGGTAATTAGCATATAGCAGTGGTGTCCATGCAGGAATAGTATAGGCGCACTCGTGCATGTCTTGGGGGCTTGTTCCTGGATCACTTTGTGAGCTCTTGCACTATTCAGGCACTCCATGCAGAGCTTGCTGAATCCGGATGACTAAACAATTAAAACTGCTAAATAATTCATAGTAAATTTGAACAAGTCATTTTTATTTATGTGCAGCATTTATTTGCATGATTCAGTATTTTATCTTGTATCATACCTTTATTATATACTTAGATGTAGCAAACCATATACTTTATATTACTTTATAACTGTTTAAGATTAATTATATACAAGTAATTACTTCATCAGTTATTCAAGAACACATGGCTGTTTACATTATTGGCACTGCAACTTAATATAAAAGATGTTTATGTGGGAATAAAACTCATTCCTGTCTGTTGAGCATATTAAGCTCTTAATCTATTCAATAAAGGCATTAAAATGTGCATGCATATTTGTTTTAATAAAAAGTTTTGCATCCAAATCTTTTAAATTTATCTGTTCTAAAAAAAGCATTTAGGTTACATTTTAAATGTCATTATTTATTTCTATGTGCTGAAGAAAATTAACTGTCATTTTTGAAAGTATATAAAAAAGCAGCATAATGATTTTGACATGATAAGATTTAACTGTAATTTTTTTTACTATCACCTCTCTCTATTATCTTTGGAACACACTCAGTGCCAAATATGACCTATGAGCCAATGACTTGTTTTTATTTATGATGCTCTCCAGTCTAATTTAAGAGTTTACTAACTTAACATTGTTCTTGCAAGTCAACACATTTGGTATATTTCACACTTATGATTCATATGCTAAAATGGAAGTGTTTTGTATTCTTAGCAAGT
>NC_056727.1:512475072-512485072 GCF_019279795.1 Protopterus annectens | reverse complement strand
TGCAGGTAGAGATGCACGCACCAGGGCATTCGTTTTGCTAAACCACACTGAGTCAGAGGCCATAGAGAGGGTGTTCATTTGTGTATGCACTTCAGTATATGAAGACAAGGTGAAAATCATTATATTGTCATACAGGTTAAATCAAGGGAGGACGCAGTGTGTTTGAAGCGCAAGTTCAGAGAAATGTGTAACCCTCAAACAAGTATTACATTATAGAGGCATTTGTTTTACATGAGAGATTAGAAACCAGTGGAATCATTTGCAGCTTACACAACTGACCTGAAAAACAAAGCTAAAATGTGTTGGTTTGGTGACTTAAAAGATGAGCTGACAAAAGGACAGGCTTGTGTGTGGTATTAACAGTGCTGCTGTGAGAAAGATTTTGCTTTGTGACTTTGATTTAAGGTTGAGTAAAGCTGCTGAGATTTGTCAAATCCATGAGGTTACAGAAAAACACACGAGTATGCTTGCAAGTGACAAGAACATGAGTTCAATTGGCTCCAGAGCAAATTTAGATAGTATGCAACACATGGCAGACAAAAGTAGGTCCAAGCATATGACGGCTATGAGATTTTTAGGGAAGGCACATAGCTTTCCAGTAAGTTCTAAGAAAGGACCACGCTCCAGGTCAATGCAGTACAAAGAAGAATCAGCAAAACCCAAGTCCAGCCTTATTGTAAACTGCTGCAATTGTGGTGCAAATCATGAGTCTATAAGAGAGAAGTGCTTAGCATATGGTCAGTAATGCTACAAGTGTGAAAAATGGAACCACTTCCAAAAGCTTTGTAAATCAAGTAAGCCCCACACAGTTGTAAAGAAAGGTCATACAAAGAAACAAGTTGATCAAGTAGAGCCAAAGCAGACAGCTTTTTTTGTAGATTGTGTATCAGTGCTTGATAAAAGAGCTGATGCAGTGAGTTTATTAACAAGAAGTGAAGTGTTTTGTACTGTCTGGATTGATGGAAAATCCACAGAACTTAAAGTTGACACTGGATCAAAGTGTAATGTTATATCAGCAGACACATTTACTAAAGTGAGAACTAATGAGCAATGCAATCTAGCCAGTAGTTCGAGACTTGTTGATTATGGAGGTGAAGAAATTCAAACCAAAGGTTCAGTGATGCTTTCAAGTTATTTGGAAGAGAAATGTTACCACTTATTGTTCTATGCAGTCCGAAGACTAGTGCAATCTTTATTGGGTCTCAAAGATAGTTTAACAATGAATCTGCTTTCTTTTGCTAAAGAAGTCTATTATGTACGTCTATTTCCGAGTTCTAATTTTTCTGAAGCCATTTTCTCAGTGTATGCTGATGTTTTTGATGACAAATTAGGCAAATTTCCAGTTCTGCATTCCATGAAGCTAGATCTAGAGGTCACTCCTGTAGTCAGGCCATCAAGAAGAGTTCCGATAGCTATGCAGGATAAAGTTAAAACTCAGTTGGATAAAATGGTGCAGCAAGATGTGATTTGTCCAGGCACAGAGCCAACTGAATGGGTATTGTCTGTGGTAGCAGCTCACAGAAAAGGCTTGGACAAAATCAGAATATGTATTGACCCAAAAGATCTGAACAAAGTATTAAAAAGACCACATCATCCAATGTGCACAGTCGAAGAGGTCACAGCCTTAATACCGAATGTCACTGTTTTCTCTGTCTTGGATACAAGGAGTTCATTTTGGCAAGTGATGCTTCATCGCAAATCCTCATTTCTAACTAATTTTGATACTCCATTTGGCAGGTGCAGATTCCTAATAATAAATTCTACAAGTGATGTCTTTCAGCGTGCAATGGAGCAAATTCTTTTCAGGTTATCCTTGTACCATAATAGTAGATGATTTATTGGTTGGAGGCAATGGTGAAGCAGAGCATGATAGAAACCTCAAGAAAGTTCTAGATAGAACATGTAAAGTAAACTTGAAGCTCAGTCCTCTGAAGTGCAAATTCAGACTTCCAGAAGTTACATTATGTAGGACTTTTGTTCATGAGTACAGGCTTGAGACCAGACCTGACCAAGCAAGCAGCTGTTCTTGAGATGTCAGCACTAGATAATTTACAAGCTCTACACTGTTTTTTAGACATGGTAAACTATTTAGGCAAGTTTATACCAGACTTCAGTGAGTTGATAGCACCTTTAAGAGAGCTAATATGCAAAAATGTCGTATAGTCATGGTTGGGACAGCACCAGAAGGCATTTGAAGACCTTAAACAGGAAATTGCCACCACGTCTACATTAAGATACTATGATGTAAGCAAACCAGTTACTCTTTTCTGTGATGCTTCAAAATTTGGTCTTGGTGCAGTTATACTTCAAGAGGGCAGACCAGTAGCCTATGCATCTAGAACACTAACCCAAACTGAGATGCAGTATGGTCAGATTGAGAAGGAGCTTTTGGTGATAGTATTTGCATGTTCTAAGTTTCATGATTATATTTATGGTTGAGCTATTCAGATTGAGACTGACCACCAACCTGTAGTTGCTATTCTAAAGAAGCCTATGCAGTCCAGCAAGATTGTAAAGAATAATGCTCAAATTGCAGAAATACATTTTCAAAATGGTCTATACGAAGGGCAAATTGCTTTATTTGGCTGATACCTTATCCAGAAATATGACAAAACAGCTTGACTCAAAGAATATTTACTTTGATTTGATGGCAGTGCATACTTTTTCTTCCACTAGACCTGATGAGTTTAGAGAACACAGTCAGATTGATCCAATTTTGCAGAAGCTCACTCACTACATTAACGTTTGATGGCCGTCAAAGCAATGTAGTGTATCGCCTGAAGTGCAAACCTATTATCCTTACAGAGATAAATTATTGATGGAAGATGGCATTATTTTCAAAGGTCATAAAATTGTTGTGCCTGCTTCCTTATAACGAGAATATATCCAGATTTTGCACTGTGGTCACCCAGGTTCCAGATCCACTAAGAGAAGAGTGTTATAATTAGTATTTTGGCATTCATTACCAAAGGACATTGATAAAGTACTTTCATCTTGTTCAGTATGCAATATTACTAGACCGCATTTACAAAGAGAATCACTTCAGCTAAGTCCAGTTCCTGAACTACCATGGTCAACAGTTACAGCTGATATCTTTGAGTGGAACAATCAACACTACTTAGTTTTGGTAGACTCTTATTCGAACTGGTTTGAGATTGATCTTCTACTTAACCTAACATTCACTACTGTTATTACTAAGCTGAAACATCATTTCTCAGTTCATGGTAGTCCACACAAACTTCTTTCTTAGGTTCATAGGTTCATAGGTTCGTACTAGGCTATCTGCCCTAAGGCATTTATAAGCCTAGCCAGAGTATATGTGGCTTACACCACCCCTTAGGATGAGAATACTACGCCCTTTTAGGGTTTAGTTTACTATGCCTCTGTCTAGTAGTGACACAGAGATGACCCCCCAGGGTAAACCTATGATCTCCCATCCACTCGTCGAGATTTCTCTTGAATAGAGTCAGTGAGGGGCTCTGCCTAACATGGACTGGGATTCTGTTCCAGAGTGTAGGGAGCCTCTGGGTTATAAATCTGTCCCTCCAGCATGTCCTATTTATTTCTGTGTTGAGGTTTAAGTCACTTGTTCTCGTGGCTCTGATGGATTTGGATTTTCTGAGGTGGAGCATGTCCATTAATTCAGGATTGGACATGGCCTTGTACGTCAGGCACAGATCACCTCTGAGTAGGCGGTATGCGACTGAATAGAGCTGGAGTATTTTCAGTCGGGCAGCATATGACATATGTTTAAGACCCTTTATCCTCTTGGTGAGGAACTTTTGGGGTCTTTCCAACTGCTGCAGGTGTCGGGTGAGATACATCCCAAATGGGGCATTGTACTCAATCATTGGCCTGATAAGAGAAGAGTACAGGGGCACAATGACCTCTCTTGATCTAGATGTGAAACCCTTCATGATAAGGTGGGCAATATAGAAGGTCTTCCTAACCACTTTGGCAATGTGAGTGTCAAATGAGAGGTTACTATCAACCTGGGTCCCTAGGTCCCTGATTACCTCTTCCGTACTTAATGGATTACCGCCTATGTGGTAATTTGTCGGTACCTTGTTTTTCCGAAAGGGTATGACTATACATTTTTTGGCGTTCAGCTTAAGGCCATGGCTCTGGCACCAATTATCCATTTCTATGAGGCCTTACTGAAGGATGTTTGTGTCCGCTGGAGTATCAATTATGGCACCCAGTTTGCAGTCATCTGCGAACTTTGTCAGTCACAATCCTCCTATGTTTGCCTGTACTTCAGAAAAATAAATGCCGAACTTCTGACAATGATACTCAATTTACTAGCCAGTTGTATTAGAAATTTGCAAAAGACTGGGACTTTGTACATGTCACTAGTAGTTCTGAATATTCTCAGTCAAATGGTCTAGCTGAACATGCAGTACAGAGTGAAAAGCAGTTACTTGAAAGGTCAAAGCATGACAATAGTGATGTGTTTTTAAATTTTCTTAATCTCAGAAACATACCTCGGATTGATATTCTTGGCTCACCTGCTCAAAGACTGCTTTCCAGACAAACTAGAACTACACTACCCATTACTTTCAGTTTATTGAAGCCTAAACCTAAGAACAGTAAAACCAAAAAGGCTCAATTGGTTAAGAAGCATACTATTCAGAAATCTACTTACGTGGGGCGTGGCCAAGGATGAACACAGGATAGCAGCAGATTTCTTCAGCTCCACCAATTTCATTACACTGACAGGAATTAATTACTTAAAAATTTTATTTTTGAAGTAATTTTCTTTCTAAACATGTTTGTTTTATATAGTTCTTGAACTATATCTAAAAAAGAAAGGAAATTTTAACAATATTCCTGTCAGAAATCACTTTGGAAATTTTCCTGTCAGTTTATCAGTCTGAAATGAGTTCCAGTAAGACAAATTCTCAAGACTCCAGCATCAAGAAAGAACTTCAGTCTCTGATAACTATAATCCAGCAACTTACTGCTAAGATGGATAAAATGGATACTAAAATAGATACCTTCATAGAAAAAACTACAAAACAAATAGACTTGTTACATATAGACCTGCAACAACAGAAGATCCAGATAACAGGCATAGAAGAAGCTGTGAATGACATGGAAAATAGAATCCAAGAAGAGGAAATCAACATTGAGTTTCTGCTGAAACAAAATACACATTTACAAACAAAGCTGGATGACCTGGAAAATAGATCTAGGCGCAATAACATTAGGATTTTTGGACTGCCAGAAAATATTGAAGGTAACAATATTACTTCTTTTTTAACAACATGGCTCCCTAAAACTTTAGACTTACCAGAAGCATTCTCTTTGGGTATCGAAAGAGCACATAGATCTATAGCTAATACTAACTCTAATAAAAACTATCCTAGATCAGTTATAGTTAGATTTATATCATCTTTTGATAAAGAGATGGTTCTTAAATCTGCTTGGGCTAAAGCTCCTGTTAAGATTAATGAGACAACTGTGCGTTTTGACAATGACTATTCTTCCTTGGTAATAGCTAAAAGAAAAGTTTTTCTGCCACTAATAAGGGAGCTTAAAAAAGCACAGTTTAAAACATACCTTCTGTTTCCTGCCAAGCTAAAAATCTTCCTTCCTGATGGTCCTAAAATTTTTGATGACTTAGACTCTGCTTTACTGTTTATCAAAAAAATAAGATTTTGGATAAAATAGAGGAAATGGAATGGGCTAGTCCTTCATTAAAGAGACTGGCAACTGAAACTTCGTGGAAGACTTCAGAGAAGAAGAAGAGACTAAAAACAAATGATTTGTTCTATGTTTTTTTTCTTTTTTTTCTCTCATCATTTTACTTCATTATTAATCTTTTTAAATATAGTTCCTGCATTTCCAGAAAGCCACAAATATTCTGAAAAAAGATTTAATCAAAGTTATTCTGTGTGTGCAAAGAAATGTTTTGTTTCATAACCAGTCAAAATATCTGAGGAACTAATAACAAGCTATTATTCAATTTGTTTCTCTTTCTGAAAAAGAAAAGTAAGGTCAGTAATTTGATACATTTTTTTTTCTCTTTTTTTTTCTCCTTTTATTCTTTTCTTTGTTTAAACAATGACATTCTATTTAGATTATGTAGTGAGTAAAGGGTGGGGGAGGGCAGGGAGAGAAGAGTAATGAAAATATGATTAATAGAATAATAACATATTTATTCCTTGTAAAAAGTTTATATGTTCTTCAAATGCTATTCCTAATTATACTTTCTTCATTATACTGCTTATGCTTGTTTGTAAATAATCTGTCATGCTTTAACTAATAATAATTAGAACTAAATAATAGTAAATAATATGTTTTATTTTTAACTCTATTAATATAAACAGTAAGTAATATTCCATTGTATATACTTCTTATAGCTTTCTCTTACATTTTTTTTATTTCTGCCTTACACTCTTTTATTTTCTACTCTCTTTTTCTTTTCTTTATTCTTTCTCTTTATTTTTTTTTATATTAATATATAGAAATGCTTTTGATCATATAGACACAGTAAATAATAAGATTTGCATAAAAATTGAGTTGGGACAAAAATATTGAGTTTTATTACTTATTAATAACTTTGGGCTTAATTTCACTTACATAGAGGCTGTAATAACCTGTAAAATACATCATGAAGGTTTTGTCATGTTTAGATGCATTTACACTGCTAAATGAATGTTTGTCACTAGTTTTAACAAGTTTCCGCCAAAATGTTAAGGGAGACAATCTGGGATGTGGGCTACCTCATGAACAGTGTCCTCGAGTTGTTTCAAAAGCTTCAACTCTCAGAATTCTCACAGAGAAGCTGAAAGCAGTCAATCTGACCTTGACCCAGATATCACACTGACACATTGCAGATTCAGGAAGAACACTCTACCAGGAAGTAGAACTGATGCAAATGCAACTATGTGAAGGAAAATGAACTCTTTAACATCTAAATGTGAGTTATTTTATATAATTACTTAAATATCTATGTTATAATTCATAAAATATGTCAGTTATAATGATTTTAAATGATGCAGTTTCTTGTAGTAAGTAAATGTTTATTTTAGAAGGCATAGAAAATGAAACATTTATTCAAGTGTTTTTGAAAATCTACTTGACTGCAGCATACTAATCTGTGTTAAAAACTTATGTTCCAAACATATACATTACTATAACTCATTTAATTCATCTGATTGACAAGCATAAATAACTTTATAACTCTATTCTGGAAGAAATTGTCATGTGATATATTTTAAAGCAGTAATATAGACATACAAAATACAGATGGCTTTTTTACAATAATGCAAGTGTTTCTGAGAATTTGCATAACTATGCAGTATGATTTATAACAATTTCTATAAATATAATATTTTATTCTATTGACAATAATGAGTATGAGTAAAATGCTCATATACAAGCAAGTCAAGGTTTTTTTTTGGAAGCTGCTGACTGCATTTACATGACAGAAAATAGATGCATCTTAATATATGTAATGTCTGAACCATATTAGCCAAAGTTTTTGATTTAAATGAATGTTAGAACTTATTTTTACATACTTTGAATAAATGAATATGTAAATATGCCTTCTTTTTTTTTTTTTCTCTCTCTCTTTCTTTCACTCTCTCTCCCTCTTTCACGTCTTTTATTTCTCTCTCTCCTCTTGGTTCCTAATATCAAGATTATTTGAATGCTATTTGAATACAAGTGTATTATATTACATAGATGTATATAGTAGTATGAATAGTTTAAAAAAAAAAGTTTATTTTAGTTTATATGATGCTGTTTTACCAAATGTGTAGTCTTGTCTTGCTAGATAATTGAATTGAAAGCTGTTAATTTAAGTTAAATATAACCAGTATTAAATTGATAAGGTGGTAGCTGAGGTACTGCTGCTTAGGGTAGGGGGTTAACTTGAGTGGTAAATACTACTCTAAGTTGGAGTTTTAACTCCAGGCTGGATGCAAGGTTTAATCCTTACATTATTTTCACTTGTTCATTGTTATATGTATATAGTTTTGACATCCACAATATATTTTGTACACTCATTGTCACTACAAACAAAATTGAATCCTATACAAAATCCCATAAGAGATTCAATAAATACAGCTATATTTAAAGGTACACCTAAAGGAGGAGATGTAACATTACTTATGTTGTTATTTGTTATTTTGATCATAAGATTCTTAAGTTTTAAAAATGCCAAATGACATCTTTAAAAGGAATTTCTTTAAACATTAATGGATTGAATAATCCGTGTAAAAGGGCAAGCCTAATAAGATACATTAATTTACATAAGGCCAACTTAGTCTTCCTGCAAGAAACCCATCTCTTGAAAAAAGATATTGATAAACTAGCCACAAACAAATATACAGTATTGGTTAGTTCAGAGCACACTCAGAAAAAAGAGGAGTGGCTATTTTATGGAATAAAGTATGCCCATTCCTAAAACCATTAAGTCTTATCAGGATGACAAAGGAATGTTTTGTATGGTTACAATACAAATTAATGGGAAGACTTACACTTTAATTAATGTATATTGGATACCTGGAATTGGTATTAATACAGTGAAACATCATCTTGATAAGATCATATCATTCTCTATAGGAGATATTAATTTAGCTGGTGACTTTAATTGTATACTACATGAAAGTGATACTACCACTATAGGAAAAAGAAGAATTACATCTAATGCAAAACATTTAAATGATTTTGCTAATTCTTATCATTTGAATGATATCAATAATCAGATAGATTCAAAATCATTACCATACACCTTTTTTTCTAACAGATACAAAACTTATTCAAAAATAGATAGGGTCTTTATTTCTAACCAGATGGTAACGGATTTAATTAATTCCAAAATCATTTCATGTCCTATATCTGATCATAATTCAATTGTTTTTGAATTCATGATAAAAATACTCATAATGTTCAGATCAAAAGGATACCAGCATACTTAACTCAATTAAAAGACTATAAAGAATATATACTTTCAGAAGTAAAACATTTTTTAGACATAAATAATACTCCTGAAGTCTCCATTGTCTATATTTGGGATGCCTTAAAATCATATCTATATGGACAAAGTATCAGATGGTATAATAATAAAAAGGAAATCTTGGGATAAGGAATTGTTAGATATTCAAAGTAAATTAGACTCTTATAAACATAATAATAAAGAAAATATTATGGACAAGAAAGTTATTGAAGAAATAAACAAACTAAATGAGAAATACAAAGAAATTTTAACTCATAAAGTTAAAATAACTTTAGAGAAATACAAGTTTTTCCCCGGGATTCATGAAGCTCGGCGCAAGGCCGGCGTAAGGCCTGTGCCGGCGGTGCATGGAATATCCGGCGCAGTAGCGCCATATACATATTAATGAGAGTGCACCGGAATCACAGACACGTGCGTAGTGTACGTGAGCGAGCCCAGGTAGGATGCGTCTGGAGGCGTGTCTAAGCCGGCATGAGGTGAGCAACCTAATGTGCTGACAGCCACGGTCCGCCCACAATAGTAATGGCAGCAGCCAGGTCCTGTGCAGAATGAAACGCACGTACAGTATGCAACATAGTCCCCGTCCCAAATTAACGGAGAAGCAAATAGAAGCCACGAAGGCATAAGTGTACCCGTCCAAGGAGCAAAGGATACGCATAAGACCGCGTCCCGCAATGCACTGTCAGTGTTTACACTCAGAGAAGGTGTACAGCCGCATGTCAGCGCCGCACCGACATAGGATCAGCGACTAAGGTCACCACCTGTCCCACTTTGGTTGGGGCAGTCTCTCCATGGACAGTTGTGTCCCAAAAACGTATTAGAAATGGCTGATGTGCTACGATTGTAGGACACAATGATATCCCGTATTTAATGTAATGGTAGCATGAATTGGTTATTTCTGTAACAGAAATACCTAAATGATACAATAAACAGAATAAGCAAGGAAATTGCCACAATAATAAGCATATTATTTAGGCAAACAAGTGAATTTCTATGCTATATAGTGACCGTTTGTATGGTTGAGGGCCCTAG